>NC_068356.1:103721630-104021630 GCF_020536995.1 Dreissena polymorpha | reverse complement strand
GATTTGTGGATAAGTGTCAAGCTGATAATCCGATAAACAGACTGCATTTGACTGCTTTATCATTGATTCATTGGATTGAGATATATTTAATTGTGCAAGTTTTCTTCTAAAATTTGATAGTAAAGCTATCTATGTTCATTATATATAGATAACGTTATATACGTTACAGAAATACATGTAGATATATAGTTGCATATATTTACGCTATAGATAGATTTATGGAAAACTACATTGTCAGTGACGTAAGTGATTGAATTCATGTAGATATATTGTTGCATATATTTACGTCATATATATAGATATATCTAAAACTACGTTGTAGACGTAAGTGAATTGCAAATTTTAAGTTCCGGTTTTTTCTACCATTGGATAGTTAAGGTAGCTGATAGTAAGCTAGTATATATAGTTGTTTTACAGAGCGTTATTTCATCCTGAGACTATAATGGATTGTGTCCGGTCGTAGTAGACTCCACTACCGCGAATATTGATTTTCGCTTGAAAACAGTTGATGGTCATTTGTTGATTGCAGTTAAACTATTGTTGATACTGTGATGTGAATTGATATTTGAAATTAACGCGTGTAACGGATGAGTTAGCGGAATACTATAGCATATTCTGATACTAGAATCGATGCGTTGAGGTGGAAAGGGAAGTAATTGAACTTATTACTGAAGGTTTATAAGGGACAAATTTATCTTAAACGCTGTCCGTGGATTTCACGGTAAAGGGGGATTACTCAGATCAAAACGTGTTAAATTTAAAGGGGGTGTAATTAGCTATCCTGAAACTGTATTAAAGGGATAAAACTAGTGAATTTCAAAGTTTTTTGTTTATTTTTCAATGACATTGACATTTTGACAATATTAATATCATTTTAACAACGAGTTAATGATCGTGTATATATTAAGAGTGGGATTGTATACACCACTACTATATTGAGAGTGTGCTTGATATACCAGATTGAGTTTGGATCACGGGTTGTTTTGCATGTGCTTTATACACTTTATCTCTCTCTCAACGTTTATATTTGTGATTGTGATCTAGGAATGTAACATAAGTTCGTTTGACACTGAAATAACTATTTGAAAAGAACAAATTAGTAAGTGTTCTGTAATAAAATGGCGCACGGCGTATCAAACTACAATTTTCGACATACTTCAAAGAGGAAGACACTGAATTTGTCAGATTCAGGAAAGAGTTTGTCAGAAAAAGATAGGGTACGTCGAAGAATAGAGGAATTAGAAAAACAGAGACGGACAGAAGATGAGCTAACTACATTCCAACAGCGGGATGAAATGATACAACTTCGAAGAGCAGCGTCATCCGTACAGATAGATGCTGAAACAGACAATGCTATATCGGACAGCGGTACAGATGAAGAATTTGATATTTTAGCTGAAACCAGTAAGCTACAAGACAAACTGGCTCAGCTACAAGATGAACAGCAGTACATTGGAGAAAGAGAGAATATCTCGGTTACTCCTAAAGGATGTCTACCAAAAGTGAAGTCCCGCACAGATGAAAATAGGCGTACAGAAGACAGTCTTGACCCGAAGACAGAAAAAATGCACCTGAAATGGGATCTACGTATAAAAACGGAAGAGATAATTAAACTAAACAAGCTACTTCTGAGCAGCGAGAAGAAAATTTCCCTGCTACAATTAGAGTTGAAGGAAAACAAATTCAATAATTTTGAAGAAATAGAAAAGAGGGATCTGAGGTTGAAGAGACACGAAGAACAGTTTATGAAATTACAACATAAGCTTGACGACAGACTGATGGATCTGGAAGAGAGAGAGAGCAAACCGTTCTAAACGACTAGAAAAGCGAGGACAAGAGATAAAGGATATACACAGACCCTACAATCGCAGCAAAGAAAGAGATGAACTTGATCTTAAAATTCAACAGCTTGAACAACAAAAGGCCAGACTGGAAGCTGGATTCTTAGAGGAGGGGCAGGATACGATACGAAAGCATACGATTACCTACCACAACACGAGGGAATTGAATGACAAAGTACACATAACACCATTTTCAGAAAACGAACCCTTTCCAAAGAATGAAGCATCATTTGAAGAATTCAAGCTGCAGTTCGAAAGCATTAGACAGATATATTCGGAGCCCATACTCAAGCAATCCTTGCGAAAAGCTCTTCGAGACCAGGCCAGGAAATGCATGCTGCATCTATCAACGCATGCAGCTATTGATGACGTTATACACAGTTTAGAAGATAACTTTGGTAATGTAGCAAGTGAAGACTGCATTCTATCAAGATTTCTACTAGCAGAACAGAAAAATTAAGAATCAATAGTAGAACGGGGTCTAAGATTAGAAGACATGCTGCTCCAGGTAGGACGGGGAACACATATGACAGAAGCTGAGAGAAATAAGAAACGAAGAATAGAGTATGGAGAGAGCTCATAAACGACGAGTTGAGGCATGCAACACTTGTATACTTGGAGAGTGACATGACATATGAAGAGCTTCGGAACAAAATTGGAGCTGAGGAATATGAAATCAAGTTAGAACGAGATCGAACGTATAAGAGAAACAGAACTGCTAAATTGCATCAGACATCAGTGGAGTCACACGAGTCAGAAGTGATGATTAAAGTGATGCAACGACTGGACGACCTAGAAAGAAAACTTGATGAATTCAATCATCTACAGCCACAGTATGATGCCATTGAATCAAGACCACACAGAGGTGGAATGCGACAGAACACGAGACACCGGAGTTGTTATAGAAACCACGGGGGAGACTATTACCAAGGTAACAGAGTTGAAGAAGATAAATCACATCCGGAAGCTTCCAACTAGCAACCTTTAAACTAGAAAGTGCCACCATTACGGGTCAAATGGGTGACAACAGTATTAAAGACCCCAAACGAACAACATCTTTATTTAATAAACTAGTCGGCCATTCAAATGCGTCTGAGATTGAATTTAATGGCATGCAAACAATGGCTCTTATTGACAGTGGAGCCATGGTCACAACGGTTAGCAGCATTCTTCGAACAGTTAATACCGAAACCAGTGTTACATACCCTAGAAGAGCTAAATCTCTCCGTAAAGGGGGCAGATGATAAGAAGATTCCTTAGGTTACATAGAAGCCTGTATAAGGGTCCCCCAAATACCAACTGAATCATTTCCGGTTCCTGTGCTTGTAGTTTGTAATACAGATTACAATGTAGATGTACCTGTTATCATAGGAACGAATGTTCTAAGATTCATGTCAGGTGTTGATAAATCTCAATTGTCGGAAGAGTGGAAAGCCGCTCTTATGACAATATCAACTCCGAAATCCGTTGGTACAGTTAAAACTACAGGAAGATCGGTAAGTATACAGCCTTTCGAAACTGTTACTGTTTCAGGTATCATGAGGAAAATCTCTGACTGTAACAGCGCTGTCACAGAACAGACACCACTCGCATCGACCAGATTGGGAATATGCCCTAGGGTAGTAAATTTGAATATCCCCGGTACAACTGTTAGGGCTCCTGTCCGCATTTTAATATGTCTGCGAAAACAATTAGCCTACCTACCAACTCGGTTATCTGTGAATTGCATGACGTCACAGTATTAAGATCATGGACCCATGAAAACTCTTAGACCACAGAGAATCCTTTTTTATCCGATAATAAGGAAAATAATTAAAGGAAGAATTTTTGACAAATATCAAAGTAAATTTTGATCATTTAGATCCTGATAAAAAGCTCACTTTAGAGAACTTCTTTTGGAAGTGGCGAAATGTGTTTTCCCTGGGACCACTTGATATAGGTAAAACCTATCTGGTCAAACATGAAATAAAACTGGATAATACAGTGCCATTTAAGGAACCATATCGACGTGTCCCCCCAGGCCTAATTGATGAAGTTCGGGAACATTTACATGAAATGTTGTCAAATGGTGTCATCAAGCATTCCCAGAGACCTTTTTCGTCCAATGTTGTCATTGTGCGTAAAAAGGACGGATCAATACGCTTTTGTATTGACACTCTCCACCTGCTTTCCGGGTCTAAGTACTTCACCAAACTTGACCTGAAGTCCGGATACTGGTAGGTGAAGATGGCCGAACATGACAAAGAGAAAACGGCTTTTCAATTGGGAAAGTTGGGGTTCTATCAGTGCACCCGGATGCCATTCGGCCTCTGCAACGTGTTTTCTCCCACGTTTGAAACACATATAGAAAGACTGGAAGCTGTGTTAAAACGTTTAGCGGCTCATAACGTGAAGCTAAAAGCTTTTAAATGTGAGTTTTTGGAAGAAGAGGTGGGCTATCTTGGCCACATTGTGTCCAAAGATGGTATAAAAACGGACCCCGCCAAAACAGAAGCCATTAAAAAGTGGCCTGTTCCTAAATCAGTTAAAGAAGTTCGGAGCTTTTTGGGTTTTGCTGGTTACTACCGTAAATTCATTGAACATTTCGCACAGGTTGCACGACCATTAAATAATCTCCTTATTGGCAGTTCTGGATCAAATTCCAAGAACATAGTCAAGTCCAAGTTTTTGTGGGGAGAACCACAGCAACGTGCATTCAACACTCTAATCGAGAAGTTGAGCACAACAATTGTTTTAGCGTATGCTGACTACACTTAACCGTTCAAGGTGCACACTGATGCCTCCGTACTTGGGCTTGGTGCTCTTTTGTACCAAACACAGGATGGAGTTGACCGGGTAGTGGCATTTGCGAGCCGTAGTCTGTAGACATCCGAGCGGAATTACAATTCAAGTAAACTTGAATTTTTAGCTCTAAAATGGGCGGTCACTGAAAAATTCCACGATTACTTGTATGGCATCCCGTTCGATGTCTTCACAGACAATAACCCACTAATCTATGTCTTGCCAACTGCGAAACTGGAAGCTTGTGGACATAGGTGGGTAGCTGCAATAGCAAACTACAACTTTAAGATTCAGTATAGGTCTGGCAAACTAAATATCGAAGCCGACGCCCTATCATGACTGAATACATGTGAAAATACACTGACCCCCGAACAATGCTCTGTACGACAGGACGTTAAACAGACTGTGTTAGCAGGCAGTACTGATACAAATCAAAACCATCAGCATGTAGAACAAGACATGTTTCAGACCGTCTGAACACTGAAAAACAACCAGAGCAGCAGTCTGTAAAACAGGATGTTGTTCAGGCTATTTTTGAAATTCATACCGAGACCCAACCAGAACTCATACAGCCTGATATTACACATGGTAGTAATCAAACTGCAGTCATTGAAACGGAAGACTGGGTAAACGGGCAAGAATCTGACCCAATTTTATCAAACGTTTGACAGTTTGTGGCTCTGGGATCTCTACCTAATCCAGCTCAGAAACGATCTCTGGACCCAGAGATTCAGAAGTTCGTCAACAAACACCATAAACTAAAATTGCACAATGGTATTCTTTATCATTCATGTGAAGTTAATGGTGATAGTAAAATCAACTTGTGTTGCCTAAGTCAGCACAATTTACAATGTTCAAAGTCTTACATGATGACATTGGACATCAAGGTCGTGACCGAACATTGAGTCTCTTTCGAGATCGATTTTATTGGCTAGGAATGGTCAAAGATGTCACACAGTGGAGTGGGTGAAGGGATGTAATCGTTGCATCCGGCGTAAAACTATACCACAACGAGCAACAGGTTAAGTTAACATTTGCTCGTCTTACCCAATGGAATTAGTGTGCATCGATTATCTTTCCTTAGAAATGTCTAAGGGAGGATTTGAAAACGTACTAGTTATTTTACCGACCATTTTTCTCGGTACGCACAGGCAATCACGACGAAAAACCAAACCGCCCGAACCACGGCACATGCACTTTTCCATAACTATTTTGTTCATTATGGATTCCCAAAAAAGTTGCACAGTGATCGTGGTCAAAATTTCCTGTCAAAGGTCATAAAGCGACTCTGTAAAAATTGCAGGCATCCGGCGAACACACACAACACCTTACCACCAGCAGGGTAACGGTCAATGTGAGCGTTTTAACCAAACCCTGTTTGAAATGCTTAGAACGCTGCATAATGAAAGGAAGAGTGACTGGAAATCAGCCATTCCTTCCTTAGTTCATGCGTATAATTGTACAGCTCACGAATCCACGAGCTTTTCCCCGTATAGGCTCATGTTCGGTAGACGTCTAGCCTTAGATGCAATATTAGGCCTGCAGGGGCAATCTATAAGTGGCTCATGTCCAACAGACTTTATGAGGCAGATTAAAACAAATCTGCAAGATGCCTATAAATTGGCTAGCAAGGTAGCTTTACGCGGTGGCGACAAAGCTAAATATTATTATGACCGTAAAGTGCGGGAAATGAAAATTGTTTTAGGAGTCAGATTCCTAATTAAAAATCTGGAATTGAAAGGGAAACATAAGCTTTCAGATATTTGGAGCGAACATGTGTAACGCATAATTGATCAACCGGACCCCCTTTTACCTGTTTTTAAGGTGCAAAAAGAAGCCAAATCCGGGGTAATCAAAACGTTATACCGAAACATTATGTTAGCGTTGAAAAATTTCCTCTGAATATGACAGAAATTGCAGTAAATCATCAGAAAGTGAAATATCTGGAGTATATATACCACCTCACAGACGAGCACCTGGCGAAATTGGTGTACTTCCGAGACGGTCAAATCGCTAACGTAAACCGCCAGCATGGCAGGTTTCCGGTGCTTTTGTAACATAGACCTGGTTTCTGCCTTGTGATTTTATATAGTATATATTGCAACTGTTTGAAGAATTATTAACATTTATGTACTGTGGATTTTCTTATTTATGGTACCATATATTGTACACATATTGTGACATGTATTGAAATGTTTTGTTTATAAACGTGACTCCATTTATATTAATATTACAAGTATGTAATGGAGTTAACCGTTTAGTGGTGTATATAATCACATAACGGATGGATCATTTTATAATTAAATCATATGCTATTACATTCCTTTGACATTTTTGACATATTTTGCATGAAATGTCGAGGACGACATTTATCGGAGGAAGGAAATGTGTCACCGGACATACATTTGTATAATGCATCGTAAATTTACGTGTAGATATATATCATTTATTTTACAATTTTTGTTAAGGTAACAGCATCTTTAATTGAGTATAGTTATCATATTACTAGACCTGTAGCAGTTACCTTATGTTATTTAAGTGGATTACAATTAGAAATGAGTACGAATCCCCATTTGTTCACATTAATTAATGCTCACAAATTACTCGTGCATTATCACATACACTAGTTCTGAGTTGATTTTATAGTTAACCTATCAAATAGTGGTATTTAAATGTTTTAACCAATGAAATATTTCGTTGCGACATGGAGGTGACAAAAAGGCGCATTTAAGATCATTCCGTGATCAGCTATTTGACGGATAACGTAAATAAATATATATTTGAAATATACTTGGTTCGTTGCAGGTAAATATCTTTATCGTTATTTCTAAGATTACTTTTCTCAAGTAACTGTTTAATATTTTGTATTTCATTTTGCTTATATATGTGCGTGTTTTGTCAGATATAATATTGTATTGTTTATTTAATATAATATTTTATTGCTTTTTTAATGTTGTAATGTTTTACTTTGCTCACCATATCTGTTGGTAAACCATATCTGTTGGTAAACCATATCTGTTGGTAAACCATATATGTGTGTAAACCATTTATTATATTGGTTATCATTGTTATTCATAATATTGATGGATTCCGTGATCAGTTATTTGACGGATAACGTAAATAAATATATATTTGAAATATATTTGGTTCGTTGCAGGGTTGTTTTTATAACCACCCTGGTGTTCACGTATTGGGAATTGGCTGCAACCCATCGCCAATAATTAGTAAAAACCCATACGGTGACATATAGAAAAGATAAAACAGATGAACATATGTCGTTATTAATTAACAGTAGGACTGAATTTAACCATGGATGTATTAGCGAATTATTTTAAAAGTATTAACAACCCAGATAGCATGTTTTTGCACCTGATTAAGACGTTGTGAACTTTGTTGAAAGGTATGAATGAGTTTAATATTATGTTTGAGGAATTAAATATTCCCATATCAATACAAAAAATTAATAAGGCAATTTCCGAAATAAGACCGAACAAGAGTTCAGGCCCTGATTTATATTTTAATGTTTTTCTATACACGGAAAAAGTATACTTATGCCGTATTTACATGCGCTATTAAATAAAATATTTATGTTAGGGTGTTTTCCTACGGCATGGTCAGATGGTATCGTGATTCCTGTACACAAGCAAGGCAGTGTTAACGATGTCAATAATTATCGAGGTATTACACTGCTTAGCACACAAGGAAACTTATTTACCAAAATATTAAATAATAGATTATCTGTTAGGGCAGAAAATTACTACGCATATATAGAAGAACAGGCGGGATTCAGGTCCCAAATGAGCACAGTTGATAATATTTTTGTTTTACATGTACTCATATCTCACATTTTAAATCATGGTAAACAGTTGTATTGTGCTTTTATAGATTTTACTTAGGCATTTGACTACGTCGTAAGGGATAATTTATGGTATAAATTGATAAAGTTTGGTATTCGTAGTCCTATATTGGATATCATGAGGTCGATGTATAATGCGATAAAGTCCAAAGTCAAACATTGTAACGAAATAAGTGATAGTTACAAATGCATGCTTGGAGCGTGACAGGGTAAATGCTTGTCCCGTTTTTATTTTCAATGTATTTAAATGACTTAGAGTCAGAATTTTACATTAAAGGAATAGATCGTATTGATGTTAATGTTTTTAAAATGTTCCATTTACTTTATGCTGATGATATGATTATTTTCGGTAACACAGCAGAAGAATTACACAAAGGATTAGATTTACTTAAAGATTATTGTCAGCGCTGGAAACTTATTGTAAACACTTAAAAAACAAGAATAATGATTTTCAGAAAAGGTGGGCGACAAACCTCTTAATATTTTTACTAAAACGGTAAACGGGTTGCTATTGAAAATAAGTTTAATTATCTCGGTATTGTTTTTACACCTAGAGGTTCCTTTTCGGAAGCACAAACTACGCTTTCAGGACAAGCATTAAAAGCTATGTTCAAAATGAATAAATATTTACATAAATTTACTGACCTTTATGTCATAGATTTAATCTTTTTTATAGACTTATAATGCCAATTTTGAACTACGGCAGTTAAGTTTGGGGCTTTTCTAGTGGTATGTCTATTGAACGTGTTCATATGCAATTTTGTAAACAAATCCTTGGTGTAAAAAGATGTACGCAAAATGATTTCGTATATGGCGAACTTGGTCGTCTTTATAGTCAATCTGCTAGATATGTTAACATTATTAAATATTGGATTAAGTTAATTAAAACTTCAGCAAATACGTTTACTAAAAAAAGTCTACTTAATGTTGTTAAATGATTGTAATGTTCATCCTAATAAAATCAACTGGTGTTCATTACTTAAAGATTGGCTTGGTAACTTAGGATTTTACGAGGCATGGTTGTTTCAGGATTTTGGAAATGACAAGGCGTTCATCTCAAATGTTAAACTTCATCTCAAATGTTAAACAAAGCTTAAATGATAGTTTTATTCAAAACTGGAATGAGAGATTGGGCAACTCAAGCAGAGCCAATTCATATAAAAACATTGCCATTTTGAAAAAAACAGCCTTCTTTAGATTTATGCACAATTAAAAAAATTCGAAATTGTTTTTCTAAATTGAGATTCTCTTCACATAGATTGCATGTAGAAAGTGGGAGATGGGCCAAACCTCCCGTCCCTATAGGCGAAATAATATGTCATAAGTCTAACACATGAGAAGATGAATTTCACTTTGTTTTAGAGTGTAGAATGTATTCAGAATTAAGATCCCAGTATATACAATGTTATTACAGAAACCGACAAAATGCAATCCAATTTATTGAATTACTAACAACTGAAAATAAAACGTTGCTGCACAAATTATGCTGTTACATATATAAATCATTTATAGTAAGGGCTAGTAATACATATGTACCCTGATGATATATGTACGTGTTAAACAGACCTTTAAAATTTACTGTAAAACCTGTTTTTTGAATGTATTTGATCAATTGTCATTATTATCTTTTCAATGAAGGTTATCTAACATTACCGTGCCTATTAGTACATGTCCTCTACGACAATATGTTTGCAATGTAGTTTACTAATTGTAATGAATTGAATTACAGCGTACATGTACACGTATTGTACTACAACTATCAAACATGTACAACGAATGAATTGTGTTATTTGAATAAGTAGGGAGCATTATTTCATATTAAGACCTAGTATATGTAAAACAATATTAATATATGTACTGTTGCAATTGAACGTATTATTACTTTGCGATCTTGCATGAGTGGTCGTTTTGTATTGAATTTATTAAACGAGTCATCTAATGAAGATAAAAACGAGGCTTGCCGAGTTTTATCTTTATTTAGATGACGAGTTTAATTAATTCAATACAAAATGACCACGAATCTAAGATTCTATTTATAACATGACCAACAAATTTTCTTTTTATTTTATGCTATTTTATACCGTTTATTCACATTGTAAAAGAGTTTAACTGAAGAAATTCGCTGGAATAATGACTTCATTTCGTCAAAAATGACGTCATTTCACAGTTATATAACTCGTGTACAATAAACAAGATTGAGCATTACGTTATTTCACTCCCGGGTACCGTTTTACTAAGCAACTTACGCAAGTCTTAGACTTACGCACATATTTTAAAATAATTGAATTTTATTTATTTCAGATTGAGGCAAACTAATTTTTACTTATAATGTAACATTATATTATGAATTTCATTTCAAACATACAACATTTTAATAAAGCAAAAATTTGAAGGAACTAGACTGAATTAAAAATATGTGCGTAAGTCTACGAATAAGTAGCTTAGTAAAACGGTATCCCTGGAGCGAAGGTCATGTAATAATCATGATTATTTACTCTGTAAACACTGTATGATTAATTTGTCGGTTTTGGCCTTCTGGATGTTATGTTCAAATAAACTTGAAAACTTTGAAAATACATGTGTATGTGCGTTATGTGTTTTTGCTCATTTCCGTATAGCTATAGAACGCGGGAGTACGATGACGAGAACGCGACAATACGATGACGACAGTGCGACAATCCGATGGCGAGAATGGGAGAACGCGATGGCGAGAATGCAAGAACGCGACAATACGATGACGACAGTGCGACAATACGATAGCGAGAATGCGAGAACGCGATGGCGAGAATGCGATGATACGATGGCGACAGTACGATATGACTATCGCATTGTCGCAATCGTACTATCACACTGTCGCCATCGTATTGTCGCAATGTCGCATCGTTGTCATCGTACTATCACGTTCTCGCATTCTTGCCATCGCGTTCTCGCATTCTCGCCATCGTATTGTCGCACTTTCGTTATCGTATTGTCGCATTCTCGTCATCGTACTCTCGCGTTCTCGCATTCTCGACCTCTGGATTCTAATGTGTAACCACGATGACCCTAACGGTATTCCGTAGCCATTTGTGCTCATACAATGAGTGGTGTATTTTATACTTAATAACAGTAATACTTGTAGAATCACAAAACATAACGACAACAACAGAATTCTCCAAATTATTCAATCGTTTCGCGTTGCAACGCTTTATAATTTTAAGGCTTTTAAATCGTCAAAAGATGTATATAAGGGATATTTAAGAGCATGGTAAATGTTCAGTAGTACTGTTTCCTCACAAATATCATAAATACAACACAAATTTGCGAATCTGAAACATTTTTTTTAATTATGTCAATTTACCAAAACGTGAGAAGGCCCCTTTAATATCTCTCTCCGCGCGTTGCATATCAAATTCATTGCCTTTTTAATCGATATCTCCATAAAAAAAAATGCAAATCATCGCTAAGTAGGAAATTTATGTAACGTAATGGTGCTTTTTGCAAACAACTTTTTAAAACAATTTTTGTTAAGACTTTCAACAAGTGCATAGAAGATAGTTTTCTATGCTGTATAAATGTGATATACATCATAATATCTATATTTAATAAGCTTGTGCTCTTTGCCTAACATTCTATGTATAATTCATTCATGTACACGATTATGTTGCAGACAACATGTAATGTTGGCACACATTACACATGTTTTCAAGGATTTATTATTAAATCTTAAGATATCGACGCAAACTTAAAGAACAACTGTCTTTTATTCCTTAAACTTAGTTTAATATGTATTTCAATAACTTAAGATATTTGCAAAAATAAAGTTCTTTATGGTGTGTTTACATTCTGTCCAGCCCTTGTGTAAACCCATGTGAACCGAGGTGATCATTCACCATGAATACATAATGGAACCTTTCGATTTAAATAGTTCGAAAATTTGCAGTACAGAAAGACACAATCATTAACCCATGTATGTCTAGCGTCTAGAAAAAATGCCTTGGCAAACAGCGTAGACATAGATGAGACGCTACATGATGCGGCGACTCATCAGGGTCTGCGCTGTTTGCTTAAAGGAATTTCTGTAATAAATATTCTAAATATAGAAATAAATATACTAGATATCCCTAATTTTGGAAATAAATTGATCCAATTTAGAAGGATGGGAGATTCCACTAGGCATAAATGGGTTAAAATAAGTATTAATACACGACATTATATTTGGATTAACCACTCTAACATTATCAAAACATGTATAGGATTCTTATATTAAATTAAAATCACCACACCATTATCCCCACGTTTTTCACATTATATTAATGCTATAAAATGAAAAAGATACGTTTTAAAATCTAGATTGGTCATATGTTTACGTAAGTCTGCAATTTTTCTAGGTCAACCATTTTTCGAATCAATGGTTTACCTTCTTTGATTGTATTGAGTAGTCCCGCTGTTATTTAATGGTGCTGACAATTGATATGGGTGAGAAAATGCGTAAGATGACATTGTACGCTCGCTACCTTGTCACCATGCCGTCAAATGTATCTTGTCGGTGGGTTGTAGTTTTAGTTATGTGTCGGGTCCTGTCTAGGCAGACCAGGATTGCTCTCCAACTGGCAACACATAAGTATACAGCACGTTCCCAGGTGCCAAATGTGAGAAATATACATTTTATCTCCTTTAGTATAAAAAAGCACCTTTACACATTTGATACGTCTTAGTTTAACCACAAAACATTACATTCTGACACGCCAAGTATTTATACCCACTCCGATTTTAATTAAATATTGCAAAAATCAAGAAAACTATTCACGTGGTAAAAAACACGTCGTATCCATGGATTGAATGCTAAGTACATAACACTGAGTAAAACACCTTTTAAGATTCATCATATCGGACCTAACAGACAGGCCTTCTCTTGCGCATCGCAACGTAAAACAGCAAATGGCTAAAAGAGTCTGATAACAGTCATAAACATGTCAATGTACTCCGAAGAGATGCGTTGCCAAGGAAAAATCTTTTGCTTGACATTTTTTATATGATGTGATAAGCAAGTTTGGTGTAAAGACTGTGCCTTTCCTTTCCTTCCAAAGCTTAGTTCGTGAGGTATTCCAATTAAGTGTTAATTTGTGCTTTTATATGTTTGTTAAGCAAGATTTGCAAAGGACATATTAAACCTTGTGAATAATGCTGTACTTCTTTATGAAGCTTATACTCATTGCTGAATTAAAATTGCACTTAACATGTTATATGTGTATGCTTATTGTCATGAAATGTTATTATGACTGTAGTGTCAATGAAGATAAACTCATGAAACCCATTTGGGCTTGGTATAGAATATTAAAAAAACTTTAATATACCACAAACAAGCATGATTGGGTTTGTATTGTTATTTGTTATGAAACCTCAGCTGTACTAACATGCATAATCATATTTCATATGCATTAAATCAATATCAGTAATTACATAGAAACAAAAACCATAAATATACACTAATATTAATGCGCACAATTTGATTTGATTATGCGAAAATAAATATTAAATGGTTTGTTCACATAGTTCATTGAGGTAGAAAGCTTCCGGTAAACACCACCGAATGAAGCAGAGTCATATTTAACCCATTTATGCCTAGTGGACTCTCCCATTCTTCTAAATTGGGTCTATTTATTTTCAAAAGTAGGGATGTTTAGCATATTTATTTATATATTTAGAAGATCTCTTACAGAAATTCCTTTCAGCAAACAGCGCAGACCCAGATGAGACGCCGCATCATGCGTCGTCTCATCTGGGTCTACGCTGTTTGCCAAGTTTTTTTTCTAGACGCTAGGCATAAATGGGTAAAGTTAAAATCGGTACAAATCTTTGTTATTATTCTTGTCAAGTCGAAACAAAACCAACAACAGAAAGAAGAATAACACATTTTACCTTAAGTGTTCTTACTTTCTTTGTGTTTTATTTATACAAAAGTTGTGTACAAGTAACAAGGTAAAAATATGAGTATTGCTTTAAAAAAAGACAATTAGTATATAGCATGATAATATTATCTTTTAACGTAACATATGTTTGTTGAAAAACGGAAATAGAAAAAACTTCATAATTGTGTTTTCTTTAATTCTTATGCTCGTTTTAAAACAAACTAGTTTGCACAATACACAATTACCTGGTTATTCCGTATTGGCTATTCCATCATGTAATAATTGATTCAAATTAAAATTTATATATTATTATTCCATCCTTTCATACCAATACAGCTTTTAATATTACATATAAAATAATAAATTATTATCTAAAATGAAACTGTGGGTCGATGAATCTAATTTATTACCAAGTCAGGTGTGACACAGTAGATGTCATTATTTGAGTCGCGTTTTGAGAAAACTGGGCATAATGCATGTGCGTAAAGTGTCGTCCCAGATAAGCCTGTGCAGTCCGCACAGACTTATGAAGGACGACACTTTCCCTTTTTATGACATTTTTCGTTTAAATGAAGTCTCTTCTTAGCAAAAATCAAATTGAGGCGGAAAGGGTCGTCCCTGATTAGCCTGTGCGAACTGCACATGCTAATCTGGGACGACACTTTATGCACATGCATTTTGTCCAGTTTTGTCAGAACGCGACTCATTTATGTAAAAAAGGTCGACGTACAAGAAGACCCATCACCACAACAATAAACTTATATTTTGAGCACGCAACTCACACTTTATATTTGCTCCGAACAAACTGGATTTGTAGTACACAGTAGAGCTCAAAATGAAAAACAACGAATTTCGTGTTAAATTAAATTGTCAACATACCAATTATATACACATGTGGTATTTACATGATTGTGTCCAGTGAAAATAAAAATGTTCATTTATTTAAAAACTGCACTATTTACTTATATGGGCACCAAAACTTCCCACGCTGAGTACTATTAATCTAAAATTCATCCACTCTAGCGATCATATTTGCTGAGTGATATGCGATACAATTTTAACCAAAAAATGGTATGCTAAAATGTCTGCTGATGCTGTACAGCGATTGCAGCGTAAAACACAGGTGCATACGTTCAGATGGTGTAATAAATTCATAACAACAATACGTCCATAACCCATTTATGCCTAGCGTCTAGAAAAAAAGCCTTGGCAAACAGCGTAGACCCAGATGAGACGCCGCAGATGCTGCGCTGTTTGTTTAAATGAATTTCTGTAAGAAATATTCTAAATATAGAAATAAATAAACTAGACATCCCTAATCCAATTTCGAAGGATGGGAGATTCCACTAGGCATAAATGGGTTAAAACATAATATTTTGTTGAATAAATATGAAACTGAGTACTCAGGTGCGCATCCTCACAAAAAGGTTAATAACGTGTGTTAAGTTTCATTATTCTAGCTGCATTTTTCAAGTAATTCAAGTTCAAATATTTATCTTTATAAAAAGTAAAATGCAAGAACTCTGCGTGTGTAAAGATGCACCGAAATACCTCAAGTGCACATGCTACTGTATTCCACGTGTGTGACAGATACATCCGACGGACTGGTTGACAACAAAAAACAAAACAATAGTAGAGTATTGAAAGGGAAATTAAAACGACCTTGTGAGTAATTGGAGGTCTGAACTACATATACGTGCAAATTATATACCCAGTGCATGTTCATACACACATATTCATCTAACTTGTAACTTCTGCACAAACATGAAGGATCTTTATGCGCAAACGGCTTCATTTTGGAGCTTCATATATGGTGCATATTATATTACAAAACATTCAAATTAACGTACATCTAAATTTAAAACAATATAAAAGACATGAATTGTTTCATTAAAGTACATGGTAAAACCACAGGTGGTTAGCGTGTGGCTATGATATTAATAAGTACAAACACCATTGTGAATGATAAATAATCATATTATAACGAACAATAAACTTTTCTGAAAAATATTCACTATCAAATATATATTTGAAAGTGAAATTTTTTTCTTCAGAAAAGTTGTTTTTTCGTTATAATATGATTATTTATCATTCACAACGATGTTTTCACTAATTAATATCATAGCCACACGCTAACCACCTGTGGGTAAAACACATCTAAAATTGCACATGTAGAGCGGATCATTAGCATATTGTTAATCAATGTTTATCTAAAAAATACAACTTATTGTAAAATAAAATTTAGAAACATAAACGACGATTTATAAAACAATGACTCCACAAGACATGTAACGTAAACACATTTTTTCAATCAAAACAGATCTCATGTCACAACAACAATAATTCAAGAGTTAAGCCATTAATGTCTAGGGTCTAGAAAAACGGCATTGGCAAACAGCGTAGACCCAGATGAGACGCGGCATGATGCGGCGTCTCATCAGGGTATGCGCTGTTTGCTTAAAGGAATTTCTGAAAGAAATATTTTACGTATAGAAATAAATATACTATACATCCCTAATTTTGGAAATAAATTGATCCAATTTAGAAGGATGGGAGAGTCCACTAGGCATAAATGGGTTAAAGCAATGAACTAACATATATAATTGAGGCAGGCTAAACAGGTGTGTTTTATGTAAGAATTAGACAGGATAGCTAGTAAAGGAGACAGTAAATCAGGTCAGTACTTTGTGGTAATTATAATAATTTTAAGCTTGCGACAATATCATTTTATTTATGTTTCTTAGGAACTCATATTCAAATGCGTTTTTTTTCTTTATACAAAAACAGCATATAATGAACTTAACAAATATCAATTTAATACACCTGATCGTCTATTAACTAATTTTAAGTTGTTGTACCCTAACATTAGCGTACACAAGTAAACACGTGGCCATGGTATCAAAATGAATAATAAAAAAACAAAACCTAAAAGGGATGAAGGTTGATTTTAATGACATATTTTGTGATATTAGTTAAACAGATCTAAAGTATAATGATTGTAAAATAAATTAATACAATAATTATTCTGTCAAATCAACAAATTATTGAGTAAACTGACATCTCTAGCAAGAAATAGCAATGACTATACCATAAAGACAGGTTTAGCATTGAAGACAGCATCAATAAAAAGTATAATGTCAAAGTGTTTTTGTTTCATCTGAATAAAAGGCAATTGGTTGATGTTTAAAAATGGTATGCTGCGAATAAGCAAAAATTAACAGTCCTTTATTTCTTTAACGTTTGGCAGAAAGACAGCGTAACAGCAATAATTATATAATAATACAATGTTTACAATGTTTAAAAAATCAGGCCTGATATTGCTGTGTCTATCTTACATTTGATAATGGTCTCCCGTGGCAACAATGCGAATGACTGCCGTCGATTGGCCAAACCATCCATCTCACATATTTCCATGGTTGCCTAAGGCAACAATAATTATGATGCCCTAGACATACCGCACGGTTCACACATCTCGCATGTTGTCATTGTCATCAATTTCAACCATATCTCACATGTTGTCACGGTCACCCAGGGCAACAATGATGATGACTGCCAGAGACAGATTCAACAGCACAAAACCATGTACAACCAGAACTAAAACCTTGAACGACTTCACGCCCTGAAAGTGAAAAACAGCTAAACAGATCTGTAAATTGCAATCAACGCCGTGCACAAGAATTTAAAGCAAAAATTGCTAAAATCAGAGAGATAGATATCTACGTCTCTGCTAAAATCTTTAATGTTCAGTTAAAATATAAGCTGGAAAGTAAAAATGTCTTCTTCAAAATAGTTGTGCTATAAACATAGACGAACAAAATGCTTAATTTGTAACACTTTAAAGTATGTACCGATAATTTAATCAAGTACATGTATTTAAGTTAATTTTCATCGCACTGCAACTTGATGAGATATCGAATTCATCCAGAATGTAGGGCATTTGTGTAATGCACAAATATGGTAAAAGCAACGTAAGTAGAAGCTTCGAATATTCATGTAATAAAATTTTGATTTTGTTGAATTTAATTCAACATTATTAAAAATGTTCGTGTGAAATTAAACAAATTCAAGTATGTGATAGAGTAAATAAAATTGTTTACATACACATAATATAAAATTTGAGTCGTGCTCTGTGAAAAGGGGGTTTAATGCATGTGCGTAAAGTGTATTCCCAGATTAGCCTGTTCTGTCCGTACAGGCTAATCAGGGACGACACTTTCCGCCTATAATTAATTTTTGCTAAGAAGAGTCTTTTTAAACGAAAATTATCATAAAAGCGGAAAGTTTCGTCCCTGATTAGCCTGTGCGGACTGCACAAGCTAATTTGGGACGACACTTTTCGCATATGAATTAAACTCCCTATTCACTGAGCACGGCTTGAATATACAAATTCATATGTGTTTGCCGTTGTTAACGGTTTTTCAGACCTTTCACGGTCGTCAGTTAACTCAATTGTGCTAGCCGGTTAAACAGTACGAAGTACATGTACATAATGAGACCCGCATTCTAGGTTTTTAGGATGCTACCAGCCAAGTAAAATCATAATAGTGTTATAAAAAGATATGAACATCTTTCACAATAGGTGTGGTTTGATTTATTAAATCAGAACGCATGTATTACCTGTGAGGGTGCGACTGCAGACTCGTGGCCATCCCTGACGGTTTTCAACTCATACGCGCTCCTGGCCTTTTTTGCTAAAATACACCACAAAAACAGGTTTGTTAAATTTTTTAACCATTTTCCCAAACAACGAGAGAACGAGACATAATGATGTTTGAATTGTTTACAAAGCATGCCATGTAACTTACTTGTGAGTTCATTCTGAAGAGATCTCTTACACGGAAAATAACTGATTGCACGTATTTGGGTAACACATTTGTTTTAAACTTATATAACATTATTTTTTATTAATCTATAACTTGGCATTTTTTGTAATTATTTCGACAAATTTACTTTAGGTATATTCAAATTATATTAACTTTAGAATGACCGTTCAGTGCAACCAAATATATATATATATATATATATATATATATATATATATATATATATATATATATATATATATATATATATATATATATATATATATATATATATATATATATATATATATATATACAACTGAATAATCCCGGTGACATAAAGGAACGCCAAAGACAAGCACGTGATGTAAAAGTTTACTGCAATTTCGTATTCCAAATATAATTATGATTTTCTAGCACAGTTTGTCTTAATATATTTTTTTAAACATAATTCATCACTTACATAATAATTGCTGAAATTGCAAACTGGAATTTGTTAAAATATATAAGCTTAAGACTGTTATTAAATAATCAACAACATATGGTTCAACGATTCTATTCGGTGCTTTATTACTATTGTTAAAAAAGAATGTAGACAAAGGACTTTGCAAATGTCCGTTCCACTCAAACGTATTTCAACTAAATTGCTTTAAAGCTACATTACTTACATAATTATCGACTCTTATTTTGTTTTACATGCGACACGAAAGATAAGCATTTGAATGGAACGCATACATTTCTGTATTAGCTTAGACAAATGCAAGCATTTACATATTTGAAAAGTGCGTTTATTAATTATATGAAGACTATAATTAATGGTACAATAAAGATTAAATTCTTGAAATCCTTATCAAGAGAATTGTAGGAGCATTTTAATTTAAAAAAAATTGATACGACAGTCTTAAACGCACCATGTAAGTAATTTAAGTGAGTAAAGTTGATTCAGAATTCATGAATCTCCGAATAGATATTAGAGTCAAACGTTTTTTTGCAAACAACCACACGTGTCAAGATGACGATAAAAATGGTAAAGCAATCAGATGGTCACCTTGCCATGTCAGAATTAGTAATGACAGTTAAGTTTACAATAAATGTTTTGATACCATAACAAAAACAAGAAACCGTCGGAGACGGGTGATGCTCCCCAAACGTTTTTTGGTCACAATATTGCACTGTATATTCAGATAAAAGGAAACGTCTTGAGGGGCATAACTTTGGACAAAATAATACGATGGAGGTTTTAGCAACTTAAACATTTCAAAGGGCCATAACTCTCTAAATAAATCATCTAACCAGAACCCACAAATAACATGCGCGTCTCCTCAAGGTAGTTAAGCTTCCCATAAAGCTTCATTGAATTCAAGTCAGTAGTTGGTGAGTAATAGCCCGGACAAGAATTGCACTATATGTACAGTTTATAGAAAATTTCAAAGGGCCATAATTCTGTGAAAAATCATCCGACCATAACCGGCTGATAATATGCACATGTCCTCTTGATAGTGAAGCTTCCCATAAAGTTTAATTGAAATCCGGTCATTAATTTCTAAGAAATAGCCCCGGACAAAAAATGTGCACGAACGGACGCACGGACGGACGAAGCGGCGACTATATTCTCCCCCCAAAACATTTTGGGGGAGCATAATGATTATAATACAACAAGTTGGACCGAACTATGTTTCTTCCAAGCGCGTGTATTACATCTACCGGTATGTCACCAGTATTGCAGAGCATCACTCTTGTTGTTCAAGTCTAATGAGTCGCGTTCTGAGAAAACTTGGCATAATGTGCAGTCCGCATAGGCTAATCAGTGACGACACTTTCCGCTTTTATGGTATTTTTATTTTCAAAGAAGTCCCCCCTTACCGAAAATCAAGTTAAGGCGAAAAGTGTCGTCCCTGATTAGCCTGTGCGGACTGCACAGTCTAATCTGGGATGACACTTTACGCACATGCATTATGCTCAGTTTTCTCAGAACGCGACTCAATTATCTTGTGAAATTAAAAACTTTTTGCATGGTCAAGTGTTAGTCATTTCTAACCTAATCAAACAAAAAATGCCCTTTTTAAAGTCAAATTCTCAGTTTTAAACAGTGTTCTGTTTCGTTGAATACTAATTGATGGCCAAATATAATTGTTTTCCTAATAATAATTTGAAACGTCATCATTCTTTTATATAATGAACAATTAAAACCTACCAGATTTAGTGCAGCATCCGTAGATAAAACAGACCAGATCTACCACACACAGCCAGCCTACGTACACCCAGAGTATGATCCTTACATAGCCTGGTGTCCTTGACGCAGCCAGAGCCGTACCGGAGAAAATATTTGTAACTGAATGAAAATAGTGCAACATCAAATAATAGACTTAAAGAAATTCCATCTAAATGGGATATTACAATCTTAAGAAGCAATGAAACGTGAAAAAACAGTAATAATATATTTTCACTTGTTTTACATGAATTCACACTTTGGACAAACATTACAAAAGTATATGTACACATACATAGTGGGTACTGTATTTTCTATAGTGAAAAAAGACAGATAAAGGTCCATAATTCTGCTTATCATGGAAGCAGCATAAACGACTTCCTTAACGAGTTTCTGTGCATATCAAGGCAATTCAGTTAGCAGTCATGGAGTATGCTCAACATATATTCTATCGTGGAAAACAAAACAGACAAAGGGTCATAATTCTGTCAAAAATGATCAAAACTAAATTATTTTCCTTACAATCATTCGAATATAAAGGTAAATAAGTAAAAACGTAAATGAAAACACACAAGCTTTTTAGTGGAAATATACACAAGAAATAACTTGTTTAGTGTTTAAATGAAACCCATAATATCTAGCTTACTTGAGCAAGCATGAGCAGCGACTCCCACCAGTGTGTGGGCCACATTGAAGATAGGCCTCTTGGGGGTCCCAGGGTGAGGTCTAAACAGGGCCATGATAGGCTGCGAAACAAAGCAAAGTGATTGGAATATATACAAACAAGAAACCGTCGGAGACGGGTGATGCTCCCCCAAGTTTTTTTGTCACAATATTGCACTATATATTCAGATAAAAGGAAACGTCTTGAGGGCACAGTAGTTGGGGGACAATATTTTTTTATAGAAAATTTCAAAGGGCCATAACTCTGTGAAAAATCATCCGACCAGAAACCGCTGATAATATGCACATCTCCTCTTGGTAGTGAAGCTTTCCATAAAGTTTCATTGAATTCCGGTCATTAGTTGCTGAGAAATAGCTCGGACAAAAATTGTGCACGGACGGACAGACAGACGCACACAAACACGCACGGACAGACGAAGCGGCAACTATTTATTTTGGGGGAGCACAAAAACTACAAGAGTACACTCGGACATGTAAACTGTATGTGTAAATTGTACGAAAGAAGTCAACACATACTTTCAGCTATTTTACGAATAATTGTATGTCCAATATTTGTTATATTCGTTTAACAACCATTTATTCACATTATTTAGTTCCAATTCTAACGGACACATGGAACGTAAGAAAGAATGCTATGTTCGCAAGGTTTTGTCCCAGATTAGACTGTGCAGTCCGCACAGGCTAATCAGAGACAACACTTTCCGCCTAAACGTGTATCGAGGCATCTTGAGAATCTGCAAGAATTGAAAATGCAAACATGTGTCAAAATACACTTACATTTATAAGGGTGAGAGCCATGACCACAATTCCTATAATCGGATGGGACTTATCAAAATTTGAGCCAGTAATCTGAAATAAACATGCAATGTGTATATTCCCTAAATCGTTGTGACATTTAAATAGAAATATTTATTTAAAAAACCTCAATTGTTACAAATGCAATAAACACATTACAATTAAAAATTACCCACAAAATGTTTAAATCACACTTTAAACCATCACATTTACAAAAATGAAATCACTATCATTACTGTTGCTTTTAATGTATGCATTTACCTCAGCATATCCCTTTACGTACACGAAAATGACGACAAAAGAAGCTGCAGTGAGCAAGAACACTGTCACCATGCAGGCCCTGTGAATCTGCAACATGATCATAACACTTATTAGCATGAGCAATACCAAACTTTTATGTTAAAGTGTATCTTTATATTGTCACTACTTTAAGAACCGCATAGTTCTAAACTTGAGCTCAGTAATAAAATTATCAATCCTTCTGTTAAGAAGAGTAATGATTAAAAACATATGTTGTCAGTAAATCAGCATCTAAATTAAAGACAGTTTGGATACTTTTTCGACAAAAGGTCGTTCTTAATACGGATTATTTTCTATGGCATGTACAGAAAAAAATAAAACAAAAATAATACTTTCAACCTTATAAAAAAGCGAAGCAATTATCAAACATATGTATACGGAAATAACCGGGAACTAATGTACCATGCTGTAAACAGTTAAAACTTAAAATGTGTCAGTCCATTGGAACTCACCACAAACCATCGTTTCTGACTGCACCATTCAAAGCCTTCAGGCCAGACATCTTTGTAGAATCGTGCAGAAAATATGCCAAAAGAGGCCAGCAACATCCAGGCTATCACCATTAAAATGCCTGACAACAAACATAACACAGAATATTTCAGAAGCTACAAATAAAATGTTGATTGTTTTAGCATTTAGGCTGAACATTCACTCTGTCAAAGGGCATAGATGAAACACAACTTTTGATAAATGATGTTATAGACATTACTACATGCAACCTTTATGTAGAAAAGCTGACGCTTTAATGCTTGCTGTATAATGTCAATGTCAATGTCAATGACAATGTCAATGGCAATGGCAATGTTTATTTTCATAAATTACACGTCATGTGTTCCTCACACTGTGAGTAATGGATTTCTTTCATATGAATTGAAAGGCCAATTTCTAACTGGCAATTTGTCGGTATATTTCCTAAAATAAAAGAATCATATTCAACAATAAGTTAATAGGACTTACCATGCACTTTAATGAGGGTAATTTTCGTACTAGTGCCCCCTATTTCCTGGATAGCCTGGAAGTCCGCGACCTGATCTGACACAAGCGGGGTCACACTGTGCTTCATGAGGAAACCTAAACACCACAGAGCATATGGTTCAAAAACAGAGCAAATATACAGTTTAAGTTTTTAAAACTAGAATTGCATTTGAAGCTTAATTGTTTGTGTTATAGAAATGTAAACTAAATACAGCAATGCCATTGCTCAAATTTAAAACATAATCAATTATATTCTTCACCGATTAAGTTTTCCTAACCTGTTATAACCTTAAAAAAAACACCCTCGACATGTTCACTATACAACATTGACTTGATTTTAATCGATACAAATGTATAAATAGCTATTGCAATTTGACATCGTATACTCATTTCAATCTAAATTAATGTTTGCTACATTAACTATATTATAATGACGGAAACCACCACGGACTACTGGTTTACCTTCTGAGGCAGATCCGTAGGCATAGAACAACGTGAAGTCATCATTCAAGTCAAAGAACGTGGTGGACCTCTCCGCGGCCCGCCTCTTACGCCTGTTGGTGGATGGGGCGACTTTTTTCCTCTTGAAAGTGCAGGTTATGACTCCGTCTTTCGAGGATGTCGTCACACCAGTTAAACCAAACTGTGGCTGTAATTTGCAAAAGGTGTTTAACCTATGTATTTGCATCCATCTAAAAATGTCCGAACTTCTTGAAGCAAACTTATTTTCACAGATTTTGGCATGTTTTGAAGTTTGTCGTTAAATGCTTTCTATTGATAAATGTAAACATTTGCACTAAAAAGCTGCAGTAAAAAAATCAAGAATAAAATTTAAAAAAGAAAAAAAGTAACCCTCAACTGGGCTCGAAACACTGACGCCTGGAGTCCTGGAGTAAAATGTCTACCACTCAGACCCCGCGACCATCCTTCCGCATACAATACGAGATGTATTTTATACTATATATAAGCAATCCGCGTAGTTTCACAAAATCTAACTACAACAACAGAACTCTCCAAATTGTTCAATTGTTTCGCGTTGCAACGCTTTATAATTTTCAGGTTTTTAAATCGTTAAAAGATGCCAATAATGGCTATATTAGAGCATGGTTAATCTTCAGTATTACTGTTTCCTCACAAATATCATTACTAAATCGAAAATATGCGAATCTGAAACAACTGTTTTAAACTTTGTCAATTTACCAAAACGTGAAAAGGCCCCTTAAAGCAAGAAATAATTTTCCGGTTTTCCTTGTACGTATGCCTATGACAGCATTTGTTCTTAAATGAAATATATAAAGCATTTAAGATAGTCCTTCTAACTAAAAACTAACTGACTAAATGTAAGAATGAAGTGGTGAGCGAATACCTGCTCCAGACGGCTGTTACTACGCCCTTTATTGTAAGACGAGGACACAGTAACTTGGTCACCATTAGCGACACATTCAAATACACTGTCGTCACCCTGAAAGTCAACGAAAATGAAAGGGTAGAGCTATTTTGAATTCTAAAACAAACCAACGAAAAGTTAATATACTGAATATTGTATAAATTCAGCTTGCTTGTTTACGTGCATTTTGTACTTGATAAGATAGAATTTTCTGAACATATATTGCGGGTATAGTAACCCTTTTTATTACTTTGGTATCTATCTCAACTAAAAAACATCTTAACATAGCACTGTGTGTTCTTTGGCGAATGAAAAACACCGAAAAAAACACCAACCATGTTCTCATCTTTAGACAGCCCTATTGCACAATACGCATTCTGAGGTCTTTTGCAGGCAAGGGAGAATAGTATGTCATCCCCAGTTTCCTTCCAAGTCAGCATGAAGTCACAGTTGCCTCCCTTGCAGCCATCATGAAAGCAGCTGTAAACTTTACCACAATCTGAAGGACGAGTAATTTCCTGAAATACAGCCATGTTTGCTGATTCACTTTACATATCATTAGTTATATTTTAAAAATTTGTAACGTACAGTTCATTTAAACAGATAAAATAGTTAGTTAACTAAGGTAGTATGCGTTGATATAAGTATGTTACACTAGTATCGAAATTTTATTTGCACAAAGTCGGTTACGAATTTACACATGAAACAATCGTGGCGGACGGACGACAGCCCTTTTGTGTTTAATACTTCTCTATTCAATGGCGATTAAATAATACAACACGGGTGCTCTATGTATTTTATCATAATTTCCTATTTCCGTATTAGATTAATTTCCCTTCAAATAAATTATCGAGAGCATATTTTGGAGGTAAATAGGGCTGCAAATAGTGTCTTTTTCAACAAATAATTGACCAGAAGACGAATGTAGATCGTTTCTCTTGTTGTTTGTTCAATTTTTCACCACCGCGATGTTAACCAATATATGATCACCTCATCACTTAATCAGGAAGTATCAATGGTACAATTAACCCATTTATGCCCAGTGAACTATCCCATCCTTCTAATTTGGATCAATTTCTTTCCAAAATGAGGGATGTCCGGTATATTTATTTCTATATTTAGAATATTTCTTTCAGAAATTCTTTTAAGCAAACAGCGCAGACCCTGATAAGACGCCGCATCATGCGGCGTCTCATCTGGGTCGACGCTGTTTGCCAAGGCATTTTTCTAGACGCTAGGCATAAATGGGTTAATCTACATGCAAATAGCTTACCCCTGTTTGTGTGTCCGGAACGGGCGGTGTTTTAGTCGTCCAATCATAAAGCTTGGCTCCGCCCAGGAAGTCAATCTTCTCAGCGGAGTAAATGTCAGGTGTTTCAGAATGGTACTTAATTGTTCCTGAAATATGCATGTGCCGCTATATATGTTTTACTTCCGTTCTAGAGCGTATTATCATTGTCATTGTAGTTGCAAGATTGTGTAGAATCCATTTTTGTATTACTTATATATTCGATAAAAAAGCGTGTTAAAATATGTGTCTTTATTCAGGGGAAATATTGCGTACATACAATTTGCTTATTGCTTATTGCATGTGTTTGAGTTGATTTAGGTTGCAAAGGAAATTCTGTTTCAAGTTTAACATTCATTGTACACTTTGAAGAATGTGTAAAAGTAAAAGATTTCAACAATATATTGCTAAATGGATCCTGTTGTGCTTTTTAAAGAAGCATAAAATTACCTTGGGTAGAATAATAACATGAGTATAAGAAGATTTTGTAATAATCAAACGACAATCAATTAACATCATTATCGCATTAATGAAAAAATGAAAATAGGTCCCAATCGCGTCACCGAGGAAGCAGATGAAAATGTACACCTAATTGACGATCTTAATAAAGTCTTTACACTTACCGTTATCCGCAGTCCCATGAGCAATAAGAAGAAAATACGGATTGCTTATATCAAAGAAATGACCGTCATCGCTTGGAACACGTCTTTTTCGTGTTGATGAGCCTCCTGCCAATTGAACGTTGACCTTTCTCTCAAATTTACAGGTAAGGACGCCGTTTTTGTAATCACCGGCTAAAAGATTAACGCCGAATGTCTTCTGCAACATGATACATAACAGGAAAATATTTTGGATTTTAAATAAGAGTAGACTTGGAAATAATTAAAAAAGCTAGAATACACATTGAATGTACTGACGATAAAAAAAATAATTAATCAACATGAACACTATAACGGAAAATAAACATTACCATGATGATTTGAAATGAACGCAATATTTTGTAATACCTGTTATATGCTAGTTAAAGTCGTTATTATGATAATGGGGATAAGCATTTACATAATAAAAAAGCATGTATTGGTATTTAAAAGTACACGTATGGCGTTATGAAAACCAAAGGTACGATGATACCCCCTCCACACATAGGAGCGGCGCTCTGTGGAAATGGGGTAAAATGCACGTGCGTATAATGTCGTCCCAAATTAGCCAGTGCATTCCGCATAGCCGTATAAGGGCCGACACTTTCCGCCTTAACTGGATTTTTGCTAAGAAGAGACTTGAAACAAAAAATATCATAAAAGCTTTAAGTGGCGTCCATGTTGAGCCTGTGCTTTACAGTCTAATCTGGGACGACGTTTTTCGCTCATGACTTTCCACAGAGCACGGCTCACAGATTTACCTGTATGAAACAGACAGATGTGCAACTTAAGTTTCTTTTTGAATCAATATGACGACTAAAATAACCCAATACGGTAAACATTTTTTGTTGAAACTATGGTAGTATATTTGTAACACATGTGAAGACGGTGCTCAAGATATGTTGTCAATTTTCGACCATACCGATATAGTGATTCGCACTTTACGAGAAATCCCTACTTTTAAAATCGCGGGTTGAACAAGCAGTACACACAAATATTAAAACGATTATACCACATACCACATCAAGATTCGTGTTGTACTTGTATGCCTCGTTATACGAAGAGTGTACGGTAGGTACTCCATTTAATGTCACACATTGTGCAACACTATCATGGCCCTGAAATAAATGTGGTTATATCCTTATGCCAATCTAAAGTGCGATCCTAGTCATTACAATACTTCAGGATGGTTAAATTACTATTTAGAAAGTATTTCACATCCGCTTTGTATTTCAATGACCCTGATGTATCGAAAGATAAATGCTGCTTCTGATAATTATTCACCAAGAAGACTTTAAAAAATCCGAGTAGTATGTTACAGTTGGCTTTGCTCATCAGTTGTAACGTTACAGAACAAGCCCTGATATGGCTTTCATGCATAAGATTAGTAGCATGCCTATGCACACCATTTATTACATTGTCAAATTTTGGACAGCTGAAAATTGATGCTTGCTCAGCTTTCAATTGGCAACAATTATTGGACAAATATTATTACCATCTGCAGGTCCTCTGAAAATCCCAGAGCCATGTAGTAATCAGGTGACGACGTCTTTCTCTTCACTTCAAATTCCACCACAGTGTTGTTCTTGGACGGCCTCCACTGGACGCTGTACTGGCAGTTTTGTGAGCAGTTTCGCGGCATTATGCAGCTCACTATGCTCCCGCAGCCGGTAGGCTGATTGATCTGAAATCGGGATTTAAGTAGTCTATTTTAAACCCAATAAGTGATTAAATGCCGGTAGACCACATAAATACGAGTTCTGCGTCTTCTTCTTAACCCCTTTATGCCTTGTGGACTCTCCCATCCTTCTAATCTGGATCAATTTATTTCCAAAATTAGGGATGTCCAGTAAATTTATTTCTATATTTAGAATATTTCTTACAGAAATTCCTTGAAGCAAACAGCGCAGACCCTTATTAGACGCCGCATCATGCGGCGTCTCATCTGGGTCTTCGCTCTTTGCCAATGCATTTTTTTCTAGACGCTAGGCATAAATGGGTTAATCTACATGCAAATAGCTTACCCCTGTTTGTGTGTCCGGAACGTGCGGTGTTTTAGTCGTCCAATCATAAAGCTTGGCTCCGCCCAGGAAGTCAATCTTCTCAGCGGAGTAAATGTCAGGTGTTTCAGAATGGTACTTAATTGTTCCTGAAATATGCATGTGCCGCTATATATGTTTTACTTCCGTTCTAGAGCGTATTATCATTTTCATTGTAGTTGCAAGAATGTGTAGAATCCATTTTTGTATTACTTATATATTCGATAAAAAAGCGTGTTAAAATATGTGTTTTTTTATTCAGGGGAAATATTGCGTACATACAATTTGCTTATTGCTTATTGCATGTGTTTGAGTTGATTTAGGTTGATTTAGGTTGCAAAGGAAATTCTGTTTAAAGTTGAACATTCATTGTACACTTTGAAGAATGTGTAAAAGTAAAAGATTTCAACAATATGTTGCTAAATGAATCCGGTTGTGCTTTTTAAAGAAGCATAAAATTACCTTGGGTAGAATAATAACATGAGTATAAGAAGATTTTGTAATAATCAAACGACAATCAATTAACACCATTATCGCATTAATGAAAAAATAAAAATAGGTCCCAATCGCGTGACCGAGGAAGCAGATGAAAATGTACATCTAATTGACGATCTTAATAAAGTCTTTACACTGACCGTTATCCGCAGTCCCATGAGCAATAAGAAGAAAATACGGATTGCTTATATCAAAGAAATGACTGTCATCGATTGGAACACGTCTTTTTCGTGTTGATGAGCCTCCTGCCAATTGAACGTTGACCTTTCTCTCAAATTTACAGGTAAGGACGCCGTTTTTGTAATCACCGGCTAAAAGATTAACGCCGAATGTATTCTGCAACATGATAAATAACAGGAAAATATTTTGGATTTTAAATAAGAGTAAACTTGGAAATAATTAAAAAAGCTAGAATACACATTGAATGTACTGCCGATATAAAAACTAATTAATCAACATGAATTCTATAACGGAAAATAAGCATTATCATGATGATTTGAAATGAACGCAATATTTTGTAATACCTGTTATATGCTAGTTAAAGTCGTTATTATGATAATGGGGATAAGCATTTACATAATAAAAAAGCATGTATTGGTAACTTAAAAGTACACGTATGGCGTTATGAAAACCAAAGGTACTATGATACCCCCTCCACACATAGGAGCGGCGCTCTGTGGAAATGGGGTAAAATGCACGTGCGTATAATGTCGTCCCAAATTAGCCAGTGCATTCCGCATAGCCTCATATGGGCCGACACTTTCCGCCTAAACTGGATTTTTGCTAAGAAGAGACTTGAAACAAAAAATATCATAAAAGCTTAAAGTGGCGTCCATGTTTAGCCTGTGCTTTACAGTCTAATCTGGGACGACGTTTTTCGCTCATGACTTTCCACAGAGCACGGCCCATAGATTTACCTGTATGAAACAGACAGATGTGCAACTTAGTTTCAAATACTTTTCTTTTTGAATCAATATGACGACCAAAATAACCCAATACGGTAAACATTTTTTGTTGAAACTATGGTAGTATATTTGTAACACATGTGAAGACGGTGCTCAAGATATGTTGTCAATTTTCGACCATACCGATATAGTGATTCGCACTTTACGAGAAATCCCTACTTTTAAAATCGCGGGTTGAACAAGCAGTACACACAAATATTAAAACGATTATACCACATACCACATCAAGATTCGTGTTGTACTTGTATGCCTCGTTATACGAAGAGTGTACGGTAGGTACTCCATTTAATGTCACACATTGTGCAACACTATCATGGCCCTGAAATAAATGTGGTTATATCCTTATGCCAATCTAAAGTGCGATCCTAGTCATTACAATACTTCAGGATGGTTAAATTACTATTTAGAAAGTATTTCACATCCGCTTTGTATTTCAATGACCCTGATGTATCGAAAGATAAATGCTGCTTCTGATAATTATTACCAAGAAGACTTTAAAAAATCCGAGTAGTATGTTACAGTTGGCTTTGCTCATCAGTTGTAACGTTACAGAACAAGCCCTGATATGGCTTTCATGCATAAGATTAGTAGCATGCCTATGCACACCATTTATTACATTGTCAAATTTTGGACAGCTGAAAATTGATGCTTGCTCAGCTTTCAATTGGCAACAATTATTGGACAAATATTATTACCATCTGCAGGTCCTCTGAAAATCCCAGAGCCATGTAGTAATCAGGTGACGACGTCTTTCTCTTCACTTCAAATTCCACCACAGTGTTGTTCTTGGACGGCCTCCACTGGACGCTGTACTGGCAGTTTTGTGAGCAGTTTCGCGGCATTATGCAGCTCACTATGCTCCCGCAGCCGGTAGGCTGATTGATCTGAAATCGGGATTTAAGTAGTCTATTTTAAACCCAATAAGTGATTAAATGCCTGTAGACCACATAAATACGAGTTCTGCGTCTTCTTCTTAACCCCTTTATGCCTTGTGGACTCTCCCATCCTTCTAATCTGGATCAATTTATTTCCAAAATTAGGGATGTCCAGTAAATTTATTTCTATATTTAGAATATTTCTTACAGAAATTCCTTGAAGCAAACAGCGCAGACCCTTATTAGACGCCGCATCATGCGGCGTCTCATCTGGGTCTTCGCTCTTTGCCAATGCATTTTTTTCTAGACGCTAGGCATAAATGGGTTAATCTACATGCAAATAGCTTACCCCTGTTTGTGTGTCCGGAACGTGCGGTGTTTTAGTCGTCCAATCATAAAGCTTGGCTCCGCCCAGGAAGTCAATCTTCTCAGCGGAGTAAATGTCAGGTGTTTCAGAATGGTACTTAATTGTTCCTGAAATATGCATGTGCCGCTATATATGTTTTACTTCCGTTCTAGAGCGTATTATCATTTTCATTGTAGTTGCAAGAATGTGTAGAATCCATTTTTGTATTACTTATATATTCGATAAAAAAGCGTGTTAAAATATGTGTTTTTTATTCAGGGGAAATATTGCGTACATACAATTTGCTTATTGCTTATTGCATGTGTTTGAGTTGATTTAGGTTGATTTAGGTTGCAAAGGAAATTCTGTTTAAAGTTGAACATTCATTGTACACTTTGAAGAATGTGTAAAAGTAAAAGATTTCAACAATATGTTGCTAAATGAATCCGGTTGTGCTTTTTAAAGAAGCATAAAATTACCTTGGGTAGAATAATAACATGAGTATAAGAAGATTTTGTAATAATCAAACGACAATCAATTAACACCATTATCGCATTAATGAAAAAATAAAAATAGGTCCCAATCGCGTGACCGAGGAAGCAGATGAAAATGTACATCTAATTGACGATCTTAATAAAGTCTTTACACTGACCGTTATCCGCAGTCCCATGAGCAATAAGAAGAAAATACGGATTGCTATATCAAAGAAATGACTGTCATCGATTGGAACACGTCTTTTTCGTGTTGATGAGCCTCCTGCCAATTGAACGTTGACCTTTCTCTCAAATTTACAGGTAAGGACGCCGTTTTTGTAATCACCGGCTAAAAGATTAACGCCGAATGTATTCTGCAACATGATAAATAACAGGAAAATATTTTGGATTTTAAATAAGAGTAAACTTGGAAATAATTAAAAAAGCTAGAATACACATTGAATGTACTGCCGATATAAAAACTAATTAATCAACATGAATTCTATAACGGAAAATAAGCATTATCATGATGATTTGAAATGAACGCAATATTTTGTAATACCTGTTATATGCTAGTTAAAGTCGTTATTATGATAATGGGGATAAGCATTTACATAATAAAAAGCATGTATTGGTAACTTAAAAGTACACGTATGGCGTTATGAAAACCAAAGGTACTATGATACCCCCTCCACACATAGGAGCGGCGCTCTGTGGAAATGGGGTAAAATGCACGTGCGTATAATGTCGTCCCAAATTAGCCAGTGCATTCCGCATAGCCTCATATGGGCCGACACTTTCCGCCTAAACTGGATTTTGCTAAGAAGAGACTTGAAACAAAAAATATCATAAAAGCTTAAAGTGGCGTCCATGTTTAGCCTGTGCTTTACAGTCTAATCTGGGACGACGACGTTTTTCGCTCATGACTTTCCACAGAGCACGGCCCATAGATTTACCTGTATGAAACAGACAGATGTGCAACTTAGTTTCAAATACTTTTCTTTTTGAATCAATATGACGACCAAAATAACCCAATACGGTAAACATTTTTTGTTGAAACTATGGTAGTATATTTGTAACACATGTGAAGACGGTGCTCAAGATATGTTGTCAATTTTCGACCATACCGATATAGTGATTCGCACTTTACGAGAAATCCCTACTTTTAAAATCGCGGGTTGAACAAGCAGTACACACAAATATTAAAACGATTATACCACATACCACATCAAGATTCGTGTTGTACTTGTATGCCTCGTTATACGAAGAGTGTACGGAAGGTACTCCATTTAATGTCACACATTGTGCAACACTATCATGGCCCTGAAATAAATGTTGTTATATCCTTATGCCAATCTAAAGTGCGAACCTAGTCATTACACTACTTCAGGACGGTTAAATTACTATTTAGAAAGTATTTCACATCCGCTTTGTATTTCAATGACGCTGATGTATCGAAAGAGAAATGCTGCTTCTAATAATTATTCACCAAGAAGACTTAAAAAAATCCGAGTAGTATGTTACAGTTGGCGTTCCTCATCAGTTGTAACGTTACAGAAAAAGCCCCGATATGGTTTTCATGCATAAGATTAGTAACATGCCTATGCACACCATTAATTACATTGTCAAATTTTGGACAGCTGAAAATTGGTGCTTGCTCAGCTTTCAATTGGCAACAATTATTGGACAAATATTATTACCATCTGCAGGTCCTCTGAAAATCCCAGAGCCATGTAGTAATCAGGTGACGACGTCTTTCTCTTCACTTCAAATTCCACCACAGTGTTGTTCTTGGACGGCCTCCACTGGACGCTGTACTGGCAGTTTTGTGTGCAGTTTCGCGGCATTATGCAGCTCACTATGCTCCCGCAGCCGGTAGGCTGATTGATCTGAAATCGGGATTTAAGTAGTCTATTTTACATCCAATAAGTGATTAAATGCCGGTAGACCACATAAATACACGAGTTCTGCGTCTTCTTCTTAACTCATGTATGCTTTGTGGACTCTCCATCCTTCTAATTTGGATCAATTTATTTCCAAAATTAGGGATGTCCAGTATATTTATTTCTATATTTAGAATATTTCTTACAGAAATTCTTTTAAGCAAACAGCGCAGACCCTGATAAGACGCCGCATCATGCGGCGTCTCATCTGGGTCGACGCTGTTTGCCAAGGCATTTTTCTAGACGCTAGGCATAAATGGGTTAATCTACATGCAAATAGCTTACCCCTGTTTGTGTGTCCGGAACGGGCGGTGTTTTAGTCGTCCAATCATAAAGCTTGGCTCCGCCCAGGAAGTCAATCTTCTCAGCGGAGTAAATGTCAGGTGTTTCAGAATGGTACTTAATTGTTCCTGAAATATGCATGTGCCGCTATATATGTTTTACTTCCGTTCTAGAGCGTATTATCATTTTCATTGTAGTTGCAAGATTGTGTAGAATCCATTTTTGTATTACTTATATATTCGATAAAAAAGCGTGTTAAAATATGTGTCTTTATTCAGGGGAAACATTGCGTACATACAATTTGCTTATTGCTTATTGCATGTGTTTGAGTTGATTTAGGTTGATTTAGGTTGCAAAGGACATTCTGTTTCAAGTTTAACATTCATTGTACACTTTGAAGAATGTGTAAAAGTAAAAGATTTCAACAATATATTGCTAAATGGATCCTGTTGTGCTTTTTAAAGAAGCATAAAATTACCTTGGGTAGAATAATAACATGAGTATAAGAAGATTTTGTAATAATCAAACGACAATCAATTAACATCATTATCGCATTAATGAAAAAATGAAAATAGGTCCCAATCGCGTCACCGAGGAAGCAGATGAAAATGTACACCTAATTGACGATCTTAATAAAGTCTTTACACTTACCGTTATCCGCAGTCCCATGAGCAATAAGAAGAAAATACGGATTGCTTATATCAAAGAAATGACCGTCATCGCTTGGAACACGTCTTTTTCGTGTTGATGAGCCTCCTGCCAATTGAACGTTGACCTTTCTCTCAAATTTACAGGTAAGGACGCCGTTTTTGTAATCACCGGCTAAAAGATTAACGCCGAATGTCTTCTGCAACATGATACATAACAGGAAAATATTTTGGATCTTAAATAAGAGTAGACTTGGAAATAATTAAAAAAGCTAGAATACACATTGAATGTACTGACGATATAAAAAATAATTAATCAACATGAACACTATAACGGAAAATAAACATTACCATGATGATTTGAAATGAACGCAATATTTTGTAATACCTGTTATATGCTAGTTAAAGTCGTTATTATGATAATGGGGATAAGCATTTACATAATAAAAAAGCATGTATTGGTAACTTAAAAGTAACACGTATGGCGTTATGAAAACCAAAGGTACTATGATACCCCCTCCACACATAGGAGCGGCGCTCTGTGGAAATGGGGTAAAATGCACAGTGCGTATAATGTCGTCCCAAATTAGCCAGTGCATTCCGCATAGCCGTATAAGGGCCGACACTTTCCGCCTTAACTGGATTTTTGCTAAGAAGAGACTTGAAACAAAAAATATCATAAAAGCTTAAAGTGGCGTCCATGTTTAGCCTGTGCTTTACAGTCTAATCTGGGACGACGTTTTTCGCTCATGACTTTCCACAGAGCACGGCCCATAGATTTACCTGTATGAAACAGACAGATGTGCAACTTAGTTTCAAATACTTTTCTTTTTGAATCAATATGACGACCAAAATAACCCAATACGGTAAACATTTTTTGTTGAAACTATGTTAGTATATTTGTAACACATGTGAAGACGGTGCTCAAGATATGTTGTCAATTTTCGACCATACCGATATAGTGATTCGCACTTTACGAGAAATCCCTACTTTTAAAATCGCGGGTTGAACAAGCAGTACACACAAATATTAAAACGATTATACCACATACCACATCAAGATTCGTGTTGTACTTGTATGCCTCGTTATACGAAGAGTGTACGGAAGGTACTCCATTTAATGTCACACATTGTGCAACACTATCATGGCCCTGAAATAAATGTTGTTATATCCTTATGCCAATCTAAAGTGCGAACCTAGTCATTACACTACTTCAGGACGGTTAAATTACTATTTAGAAAGTATTTCACATCCGCTTTGTATTTCAATGACGCTGATGTATCGAAAGAGAAATGCTGCTTCTAATAATTATTCACCAAGAAGACTTAAAAAAATCCGAGTAGTATGTTACAGTTGGCTTTGCTCATCAGTTGTAACGTTACAGAAAAAGCCCCGATATAGCTTTCATGCATAAGATTAGTAACATGCCTATGCACACCATTAATTACATTGTCAAATTTTGGACAGCTGAAAATTGGTGCTTGCTCAGCTTTCAATTGGCAACAATTATTGGACAAATATTATTACCATCAGCAGGTCCTCTGAAAATCCCAGAGCCATGTAGTAATTAGGTGACGACGTCTTTCTCTTCACTTCAAATTCCACCACAGTGTTGTTCTTGGACGGCCTCCACTGGACGCTGTACTGGCAGTTTTGTGTGCAGTTTCGCGGCATTATGCAGCTCACTATGCTCCCGCAGCCGGTAGGCTGATTGATCTGAAATCGGGATTTAAGTAGTCTATTTTACATCCAATAAGTGATTAAATGCCGGTAGACCACATAAATACACGAGTTCTGCGTCTTCTTCTTAACTCATGTATGCTTTGTGGACTCTCCATCCTTCTAATTTGGATCAATTTATTTCCAAAATTAGGGATGTCCAGTATATTTATTTCTATATTTAGAATATTTCTTACAGAAATTCTTTTAAGCAAACAGCGCAGACCCTGATAAGACGCCGCATCATGCGGCGTCTCATCTGGGTCGACGCTGTTTGCCAAGGCATTTTTCTAGACGCTAGGCATAAATGGGTTAATCTACATGCAAATAGCTTACCCCTGTTTGTGTGTCCGGAACGGGCGGTGTTTTAGTCGTCCAATCATAAAGCTTGGCTCCGCCCAGGAAGTCAATCTTCTCAGCGGAGTAAATGTCAGGTGTTTCAGAATGGTACTTAATTGTTCCTGAAATATGCATGTGCCGCTATATATGTTTTACTTCCGTTCTAGAGCGTATTATCATTTTCATTGTAGTTGCAAGATTGTGTAGAATCCATTTTTGTATTACTTATATATTCGATAAAAAAGCGTGTTAAAATATGTGTCTTTATTCAGGGGAAACATTGCGTACATACAATTTGCTTATTGCTTATTGCATGTGTTTGAGTTGATTTAGGTTGATTTAGGTTGCAAAGGAAATTCTGTTTCAAGTTTAACATTCATTGTACACTTTGAAGAATGTGTAAAAGTAAAAGATTTCAACAATATATTGCTAAATGGATCCTGTTGTGCTTTTTAAAGAAGCATAAAATTACCTTGGGTAGAATAATAACATGAGTATAAGAAGATTTTGTAATAATCAAACGACAATCAATTAACATCATTATCGCATTAATGAAAAAATGAAAATAGGTCCCAATCGCGTCACCGAGGAAGCAGATGAAAATGTACACCTAATTGACGATCTTAATAAAGTCTTTACACTTACCGTTATCCGCAGTCCCATGAGCAATAAGAAGAAAATACGGATTGCTTATATCAAAGAAATGACCGTCATCGCTTGGAACACGTCTTTTTCGTGTTGATGAGCCTCCTGCCAATTGAACGTTGACCTTTCTCTCAAATTTACAGGTAAGGACGCCGTTTTTGTAATCACCGGCTAAAAGATTAACGCCGAATGTCTTCTGCAACATGATACATAACAGGAAAATATTTTGGATTTTAAATAAGAGTAGACTTGGAAATAATTAAAAAAGCTAGAATACACATTGAATGTACTGACGATATAAAAAATAATTAATCAACATGAACACTATAACGGAAAATAAACATTACCATGATGATTTGAAATGAACGCAATATTTTGTAATACCTGTTATATGCTAGTTAAAGTCGTTATTATGATAATGGGGATAAGCATTTACATAATAAAAAAGCATGTATTGGTAACTTAAAAGAACGCGTATGGCGTTATGAAAACCAAAGGTACGATGATACCCCCTCCACACATAGGAGCGGCGCTCTGTGGAAATGGGGTAAAATGCACATGCGTATAATGTCGTCCCAAATTAGCCAGTGCATTCCGCATAGCCGTATAAGGGCCGACACTTTCCGCCTTAACTGGATTTTTGCTAAGAAGAGACTTGAAACAAAAAATATCATAAAAGCTTAAAGTGGCGTCCATGTTTAGCCTGTGCTTTACAGTCTAATCTGGGACGACGTTTTTCGCTCATGACTTTCCACAGAGCACGGCCCATAGATTTACCTGTATGAAACAGACAGATGTGCAACTTAGTTTCAAATACTTTTCTTTTTGAATCAATATGACGACCAAAATAACCCAATACGGTAAACATTTTTTGTTGAAACTATGTTAGTATATTTGTAACACATGTGAAGACGGTGCTCAAGATATGTTGTCAATTTTCGACCATACCGATATAGTGATTCGCACTTTACGAGAAATCCCTACTTTCAAAATTGCGGGTTGAACAAGCAGTACACACAAATATTAAAACGATTATACCACATACCACATCAAGATTCGTGTTGTACTTGTATGCCTCGTTATACGAAGAGTGTACGGAAGGTACTCCATTTAATGTCACACATTGTGCAACACTATCATGGCCCTGAAATAAATGTTGTTATATCCTTATGCCAATCTAAAGTGCGATCCTAGTCATTACAATACTTCAGGATGGTTAAATTACTATTTAGAAAGTATTTCACATCCGCTTTGTATTTCAATGGCGCTGATGTATCGAAAGAGAAATGCTGCTTCTAATAATTATTCACCAAGAAGACTTAAAAAAATCCGAGTAGTATGTTACAGTTGGCTTTGCTCATCAGTTGTAACGTTACAGAAAAAGCCCCGATATGGCTTTCATGCATAAGATTAGTAACATGCCTATGCACACCATTAATTACATTGTCAAATTTTGGACAGCTGAAAATTGGTGCTTGCTCAGCTTTCAATTGGCAACAATTATTGGACAAATATTATTACCATCTGCAGGTCCTCTGAAAATCCCAGAGCCATGTAGTAATCAGGTGACGACGTCTTTCTCTTCACTTCAAATTCCACCACAGTGTTGTTCTTGGACGGCCTCCACTGGACGCTGTACTGGCAGTTTTGTGTGCAGTTTCGCGGCATTATGCAGCTCACTATGCTCCCGCAGCCGGTAGGCTGATTGATCTGAAATCGGGATTTAAGTAGTCTATTTTACACCCAATAAGTGATTAAATGCCGGTAGACCACATAAATACGAGTTCTGCGTCTTCTTCTTATTCCATTTATGCCTTGTGGACTCTCATATCCTTCTAAATTGGATCAATTTATTTCCAAAAATAAGGGATGTCTAGTATATTTATTTCTATATTCAGAATATTTCTTACAGAAGTTCCTTTAAGCAAACAGCGCAGACCCTGATGAGGATCTACGCTGTTTACCAAGACCTTTTTTCTAGACGCTAGGCATAAATGGGTTAAATGACCTTTTAACATTTGGGCATGTATTGAAGTTTGTCATTATATGCTTTAAATTGCTAGATGTAAACAATGGAACCCAATAGCTTTAAAAATAAACAATAATACAATTAAAGAAAAAAAGTAATCCCCAACTGGCCACTAATCACTGGCATTTGGAGTAAAAGTCAAGCACTTAAACCACTATGCCATCCGTGCTCATATTGTGAATGTTATATTCATACTTTAAATAAGCAATCTTCGTGGCAATCTTCGTAATGAAACCAAAAGTAACGATAACAACTGAACTCCTCAAAGCATTCAGTTGTTTCGCGTTTGTAACGCTTTATAATAATCAGGTTTTTTAAACCATCAAAAGATGCATATGGATATTTTAGAGCACTGTTAATGTTCAGTATTACTGTTTTCTCGATAATATACACACGCACAAATTTGCGATTCTTTTTTTTCATCAATTTTGTCAATTTATCAAAACGTGAAAATTTATTATTAAAGTTTACTGAAAGTATTAACAAATGCAATGGGCTATTACATATTGACGAAGGATGCATTGGCTAAAACTGAATTTAAGACAGCTTGGAATAAAAAAAAACAAGCTCTTATAATAGCAGATTATTATTAAAAATTCGGATAGGTCGAGGTGACAAGAAATGAAGTCTTCGTGGAATCTTACACCAGTTCCTTGTATTGTATACGATAAACCGCGTCAAATATCAATCTAACATTAACCACTATATTTAAATGTTTTGTGTTCTTTTGGTGAAGTAGGAACGGCAGTGTTAGAGGCCTCAGTTTTCAATATAAGAGTTAGTTTAGTTGTTCAGAAGCTTGATTGAAGTTGTTATTTTTTTTTCGCTATACATTAATTGTAGTAAACAATTTGATGCCACTATACAAAATAAAAGAATGGTGCTGGCCGTCGCTGTTAGTTTTAATGATTTTGCCTCAAAGGATGAATAACTATGCTTGCAAATGAACCCAATGTGGATTATTCTAAAGCCCTACCTCACCGATGGGTCCACTAGGTGTTGCCGTAGAAACGGTAGTGGTAGGCGCAGCAGTGGCAGACGCAGCAGAGGTAGGAGCAGCAGTAATAGGCGCAGCAGTGGTAGGCGCAGCAGTTACAGGCGCAACGGTTGTGGAAGCAGCAGTGGTAGGCCTAGCAGTTGTAGGCACAGTAGTGATATGCGCAACAGTTGTAGGCGCAGAAGTTATAGGAGCAGCAGTGGTAGGCGCAGCAGTGGTAGGTTCAGCAGTTGTGGGCGCAGCAGTGGTGGGTGCAGCAGTGATGGGCGCAGCAGTTGTGGGTGCAGCAGTGATGGGCGCAGCAGTGGTGGGTGCAGCAGTTGTAGGCGCAGAAGTTATAGGAGCAGCAGTGGTAGGCGCAGCAGTGGTAGGTTCAGCAGTTGTGGGCGCAGCAGTGGTGGGTGCAGCAGTGATGGGCGCAGCAGTTGTGGGTGCAGCAGTGATGGGCGCAGCAGTGGTGGGTGCAGCAGTTGTGGGCGCAGCAGTGGTGGGTGCAGCAGTTGTGGGCGCAGCAGTGGTGGGTGCAGCAGTTGTGGGCGCAGCAGTGGTGGGTGCAGCAGTGATGGGCGCAGCAGATGTGATTGCAGCAGTAGTGGGCGCAGCAGTGGTGGGTGCAGCAGTTGTGGGCGCAGCAGTGGTGGGTGCAGCAGTGATGGGCGCAGCAGTTGTGGGTGCAGCAGTTGTGGGCGCAGCAGTGGTGGGTGCAGCAGTTGTGGGCGCAGCAGTGGTGGGTGCAGCAGTTGTGGGCGCAGCAGTGGTGGGTGCAGCAGTTGTGGGCGCAGCAGTGGAAGCGGCTTGGTGAATCAAGGTCGAAGACTGCTGCTTTACCCAGAACGTAGGTTTTGTCTGCACGACAGTGTATCTAATACAATCAGACAGGATTTATAACCGTTGCTTATAATTCTTATTTGTATTACATAATAACATGCAACCATCAGATGGAGTATATATTAAATACATGTTCTTGAGTTTGACTAAAATACAGTTGCATGGAACCACTCATTTCATAAAACAATTTTTGTCAAAGAACTTAAGAATTCTATTATGTTGTTTCGCGCTAGTTTACTCACACAAACACGATACTGCTCACATTCGAGTCCGGGGCGGTCCATGTGAGGCTGACGGATGTTTTATCATTATTGCCAGTGTCTTTGTGGGTGGCTGCCGCCTAAAGCAGGAACATAGGATTGCATTGTGGTTTTACTGTTTATTCTAACAACGCTACAGTATTCAGAGGCTGTCGGCGGGGACTTGTAATTGCGTTTATGTAGTCTGTTTGTGTTTTATCACAATGTTGTTTGCTTGCCATATATAAAGGGCCATATGCTATAATCTACGCATATTGATGAAGCTTAAACTATTATGTGACAATGATTGTTAAAAAAATCATTGAAAGAAAACGGTGTTTCTCGGACGTAATGCTGGGTAGGCGAGATTATAGTAAGCATATAACATATAATGTCGTCAATCGCATGATTGCAATATTAATTTGCAATGATTTACCTTACTGTTAAAGCAATATTGTGTAGTTTTTAATAATAAGGCAATAGTGCTGACCTTATCACACGGATTACCCACACCAGTGGCTTCAGCAAATGATCCATACGTCGTGTAAGTTGATGAATCAGCAGCTGAACGAGCCTGTATCATGAACCCTCGGAACTTTGTACCAGTTTCAAGGCCTTGTAATGTAACTGAAAGCCAAGAGAGCAAATGAGCCATGATCTGGCATATCCTGTCTTAATGCAAGTGCGTTAAGTGAGGTTAGTCTTATTTATAAGACGCGCAAAGAATTTAGAGAAACTTTTTATATGGGCTAGGGTTACCAATATAAAAAGTAGCTTTATATTTGAGAGCGTCAACAAGTTCGACTATAAGTAAAGTATGCACGGGTTAATCAGGGGCGACACTTTCCGCGTATACTGGATTTTCGTTTAGCAATTACACGATCTGGTAAGGAACTATGCTGTCCGCTGTAAAGTCACGCAACGTTTCTATGTCTTATTTGAGGGCATATGAGCTTCCGACCAGACTGCGCGGATGCGCAGGCTTGGCGGAAGCTATGCTGGCCGCATATGATGTAAGACATATTTTCACATGACGAGGGTCATATGTAGACACATTATTTCGCTTGGACAATACTTTATACATGTTCATATTGAGTACTTTGACACATGAACAATCACAAATATAAATATCAAAACCATAAAACAATATGTGTAAAATGAACCCCGACGATCCACACCTTAACTCAATGAATTAAGGTAGCGCACCTCTAATGATTTCCTGCGATTTCTTCGAAGGTTGAAGAGCCTACTATTACGTGCCGTAGCCTAGTGGTTACGGCGATAGACTAGAAATATTTTGGGATATTCCCGCGCAGGTTCGAATCCTGCCGACGACGTATACTTTTTTGCGACGCGTTTTATTTATTTTCTTACGTAATTTGATTTAATATGGCATATAAGCTATATTTATTGTTAAATATTTTGCAATTTTTATGCACATTCTTCAATTATTAAAATTAAAACAACGTTATGGCGAAATTGGGTGATTTACTGTTGAAAATACGAACCATGCATGTTGCATTTTTATTTTTATTTCAAAAAGTAAACGGTAAATCTGTCTAGTTCTTGGTATTTTGCTGTATATAGTGTTTCTATAAAAACTAAGTTTAAAATATGACTTAAATGATACTATTTTGAATTTTATGACACTTTGTTTTTAACCGACCCACTTTTTACTTGGCTGAAATCACTTACATTTCATTGCGCTCTTCCATAGATAAAAATTTGTAAAAAATAAATGTATGTAAAAGAATACTTATTTCATCTTGTTTAAACTTTAAACACCTTTACAGCATCTGTACACACCAACTGCATGCCCATATTTGGAAATTTGAATGCATTATGGAACTTTTATATACCCCAGGGTTGAAAATAAACTGGACAAAAGCCGAGCGTGGGGGTGGTTTTGAAAAAATCGGTATATTTTTTTAAAAAGCATGGAAAGCCTATCTACAAATTTGCATGTAGTTCAGTGAAATGATGCTGATTAAGAAAATAATTAATTAGATTATATTTGGATATGTGCCCATTAGAGGTGCGCTACCTTAAGATTTGCAATAGCATCATTACTTGTATTCATGACGAACCTTTTATATCGTACATAGCGATTTCTCTTTCATTTTTATATCTTCAGTCACTTTAACGTTATTTAGAAACGATTTTATATTGTGTAAAGAAGGATGGGATGAACATTGAACATATTTCGTTTAAAAACAATTGCGTACTTGCCGCATGTAATCTTGCCGTTTTTCTTTTCACAGATATTCAACATTGTTCACATTAGCAACTTGTAACTGAGAAAAAAGCCTACTTCAGATACACAATTTACCAATAAATTTCACTTTTGGTGTTCATGTTTTTAAGAAACGTTAGATTGGTTACCTCCCATTATCTATCGCTACTCTCTATATAATTATAAAAATTATTTGTTTGAAATAATGAGTTATTATTCAAGTCAGTATCGGTATTTTGTATTGTTTGAGAACTGGATTTAAATGTTATGTATGAATATAGATCTATGTTTCTTATTGCATGATTGTTTGAGATCCGAATGTATTATTTAAATGTGCTAACATGTATTTATTATTTAATCTCTGTTGTCTCAGAGAATCGCTACGTCGATCAATAAAAGTTTTGAAATCAGCGCATACTCGTTATTTAAATTATAGTCGCCCCAAGTTCGAACAATGTTGATGTCAAATGCTTAATTATTTTCTTTTTAAGCATTTGCTGTTAAGATATTTCAGTATGCATTGTTGATGTTTTAAGCACAGGTGATTAGCGTGTGGCTATGATATTGATATTTTGATCAATAAACACTAATAATTGTAACAAGAGGACATGAACGGCCCAAAGTCGCTCACCTGAGATAAAAAGAAATGACCTGTTCTTTGCAGCCAAATATATCAAAGGAACAAATGTTCTTACAAAGTTTCATGAAGAATGAACAACAAATGGTCGCCTGGCGGCCATGTTTTCAACAGACCTGAACCATTTTTGAACTCGTCCAAGATATCATTGTGACAAATCTTCTGACAAAGTTTCATGAAGATCCGACAATAAATGTGGCCTCTACAGTGTTGACAAGGCAAATATTTATGACGCACAACGGCAGACAGACACGGCAGACAGACAATTGACAAAAGGTGATCACAAAAGTTCACCATGAGCAAAAAATATTATGCTCATAACTAATTGAGTAAACTAAATCAAGATATGATATCAACGTTTGTACTAAGCAAGTGTCATTCAGATTGAACTAAAAATGTGACTTAAAGTATTCACACTGTTTCACTTTAAACAACTGACGAACTGTAGACATACAAAAAAACACTATCACCCCCCTGAGAGCCTTGTTTTTAAACAAACATGAACTATTTTCAGACTCACCTTGCAATTATATTTCCAATTAAAAAGTCAATAAATCCGTTTTAAAACACAAATCTTTGATAATCACAAAAACATCAGACCCCATCAGCAAACTGTGTGCATCAAAATTTGTATCTTCTCTTATTCAATGTGCCACACATCTAAGAAATAGCACAACAAGGTATGAAGTTGCTGATCTAAAAATAGAACAACAAGGTTCACTCAGAGATATGTATTGATTTGTGCTCAGGCAGCTGATAAGGGTCAGTTGGAGTAATTAAGTTTGCATTCACGATTGGAATGTAAACATTTCAAGCTATGAACAGTTTTTTCTCCCTCCATTGAGTAATGATCTGCAATATTAATATTATTATATTAACCTTTGGAGAATATTTAACGAGGGTGTAAAAAAGGTTTTACTATGGCCATTTAAGGAAAAATGCCCCGCCCCCTGGTGGCCATGTTTTTCATCCAACCATAACCATTTTCAAAGTCGTCCAAGATATAATTAGGATTAATCTTCTGACAATTTTTTTATGAAGATCGAGCAGTAAATGTGGCCTCAAAAGTGTTAACAAGTTTTTACAAAAGCCATATATACATGTAGCCATATAAGGAAAAATGCCCCGCCCCCTGGTGGCCATGTTTTTCAAGCAACCGGAACCATTTTCAAACTCATCTAAGATATCATTGGGGCAAATCTTCTGACCAAGTTTCATGAAGATCGGAAATAAATAAGGCCTCTACAGTGTTAACAAGGTTTTACTAAAGCTATATAAGGAAAAATGCCCCGCCCCTTGGCGGCCATATTTTCAACCAATCGGAACCATTTCCACACTCATCCAAAATATCATTGGGACAAATCTTCTGACCAATTTCATGAAGATCGGACAATAAAGGTGGCATCTATAGTGTAAACAAGGTTTTACTAAAGCAATAAATAGCAATATAAGAAAAAATGTCCCGCCCCCTAGTGGCCATTTTTTAAAGCAACCGTAACCATTTTCGAAATAGTCCAAGATATCATTGGGACAAATCTTCAGACCAAGATTCATGATGATTGGACGATACACGTGGCCTCTAGAGTGTTAACAAGGTTTTACTATAGCCATTTAAGGAAAAATGCCCCGCCCCCCTGGTTGCCATGTTTTCCAATTAACTGGCATCATTTTCAAACTCGTCCAAGATATTATTGGACTGAATCTTCTGACCAAGTTTCATTATGATTGGACAATAAATGTGGCCTCTAGACTGTTAACAAGGTTTTACTATAGCCATATAAGAGAAAATGCCCCTGCCCATGACAGCCATGTTTTTCATGCAAACCTAATCATTTTCAAATTCATCCAAGATATCATTGAGACCAATCTTCTGGCCAAATTTCATGAAGATTGGACAATCAATGTGGCCTCTAGAGTGTTAACAAGGTCTTACTATAGCCATATAAGGAAAAATGCCCCGCCCCTTGCGGCCATGTTTTTTAACCAACTGGCATAATTTTCGAACTCGTCCAACATAGTATTAGGATGAATGTTCTAAAATTAAGAAGTTTCATTAAGATTGGACAACAAATGGGGCTTCTACAGTGTTAACAATGTTTTACTATAGCCATATATAGCCATATAAGGAAAAAATATCCGCCCCTTGGCAGCCATGTTTTTCAAGCAAACGTAACCATTTTCACACTCATCCAAGATATCATTGAGACCAATCTTCTGACCAAATTTCATGAAGTTTGAACAATAATTGTGGCCTCTAGAGTGTTAACAAGGCAAATGTCGACGCCGCACAACGCACGACGGACGACGGAAAACAGGCGATCACAAAAGCTCACTATAAGCACACTGTGCTCAGGTGAGCTAAAAATACGGTATTTTAGAACTTTTCTTTGTTCGTCAATCGCGGTCCCTTTAATGTATCAACGTTTAAGTCAATTGAAGTAATCACAGTCAGTATAGCCATATCAATTCGCACCACAAGTAGCATACCGGGCTTTACTCGTACATGTTACCGGTATTCAACTTAAGTGTTTTGAAAACAATTAATACTGAATAGACCTTTCCACGATCCATTTTAACACATAAGAATAACATAAAAAACGTTAACTACGAGTACCTTGAATTTGTTCAGACGTAGAGTACGTGGTCTTGGACAGGACAATCCGGTACGGGTTGGCTCCGGTCTGTGCGCTGCCGCCGTGACTCGGGGTCATTGAGTTACAGACGCTCATAGGTGGCATGGCGCTGTACGCTGTGACCTGTGCCACAAAAGTCAGCATCGCTATTGCAAACAACGACATGATCTGAAATAAATAATGTGTTATTCTACACTATGAAATCATTTAAAAACACATCGCATATTCAATACTGACATTCAATTTGAAAGGTGTTAAACGTTTGTTTCAAAATGGCACATATTAGATAGATTTAATAATTCCTTAAAAATCGTAATTATTCGCGGTTTAAACTCAGCTTTAAAAAACGTCCGGGTACTCGAATTACTTTATTATGTCATTCACTCGATTTTGTTTTCCTGTTTACTTTAGTGAAGTCGTTCTAAGGATTAAGTTACCTCGTATCCACGGCTTGCTTAACCCATTAATGCCTCGCGTCTAGAAAAAAGGCCTTAGCAAACAGCGTAGACCCAGATGAGACGCCGCATGATGCGGCGTCCTATCAGGGTCTGCGCTGGTTGCTTAAATGAATTTATGTTAGAAATATTCTTAATATAGAAATAAATATACTAAACATCCCTAATTTTGGAAATAAATTGATTCAATTTAGAAGGATGGGAGAGTCCACTAGGCATAAATGGGTGAAGCCTTTCCCACGACTTGATTACCTAGTATAGACGTCTCATTAAGTCGTGTTATTAATCGAATGAACACAGGTCTATGTCGTGGTATCGAACTACGTGAAGCGAGCACATATCATATCTGTTGAAACGTAATATATTCTCCAATATGCTATTTAACTTTTTAAACAGCCGAATACCGGTTCATTTTAGTGTAAAATTTATTCGATTAAATGCTGCGTGTCTTGTTCGAATTTAACGCCCTGTACTGTGAATTGAATGAAGACATCAGAATATAAAAGATTCAGGTCCGGTCATGCTTAAAACTCGTGCAATTAGTCAGAAGCGTCATACGATATCGTGATATTTTTTTTACAAATCACTGATCTTGAAACCCCCGTTTATGTTTGGTCTGTTTGCAAACTGTGCGCGCTGTAAGTTTAATCAGCCTTTAACTTTATTACATGATTTAAATAACATTTCACTGATAAAATCAGTGTCTATAGCCAAAAATCACACACTGTTTTTGTGTTATTCTCAATATTTACTTAACTGATTTCTTGCTTAATTTTATTTTCTTAATAAAATATAAATATAGGATAAAAATGTTCCACATGACACATATGAAGCCTTATGCAAACTTAAATCGGGTATATACGATTTTTTATATGTGTTTAATTGTAATATATTGATAGAATATCTTACAATTACACAAAATAGGCAAGAAAAATTATACATTAAAGCCGAATTTCATAAAATGCAGCAAAGACAAATTAGCGGCCCGAGCCGATTGTGACGTACATATTTTCCTACAATAACCGAAGCATTCGTCTTTGTATTAGGATTGGAGTTAGTGTTCGTGTGTCGTATGAATAGATATATGATATACATGCTGGCGAATTCGGCTGTACAGCCGTTTTCAAATTCAGAATTAAATATCTGGCTTATTTCGCATTTTTCGACACATGTTCTTCTTAACTTTTATTTTAATTTATATTGAAATATATGTATAATACGTTTTTACACATTTCATATAAATTCATAAATATTTGACAAAATCGTATATACCCGCTGTAAATAGTTCCAAAAATGTTCGTCACATTCCATAAACTTATTGCTGTCTTTGTTAAGTTTTCACTTTAAAGTTTAGATTTAAAATAAACACTCAAAACTCGAACACAATAAGTGATTATTTTTTTCGTTTATTTCGTAATGTCAATTAAAGCAAGATCATGGTCTTGAAGAAACATTTGCGATCGAGGAGCGAAAGCATTTTCTCAGTGGGAGACGATGTCCCAAGGGTGGATTAGAGGTGTTAATTGGTCTCGATTGGTCATTGTCGGCTCGGGTACTACTTACAGGAACCCCGGGTACTCTTAAGTTTACTTTCATGTACCTCGGGTACGGTAAATATACTTAAACGTACCCGGTCGATATTAGACTGTACCCGAGTTGTATTCCCGCCTAAAATCCGATGTCGTGAAGCGCGCTACCGATAATCTTAAACAAATGCTCTTTAAAAAAAAACTGCGTCAACATCCTTTTTGAGTATAAGTTTCGATAATATAGAGGCCATTTTACAGAAAATTGACATAAATGTGAAAATAATTAATTAAAACAAAATGGCCGACAACGACAGATTTAGCGTTAAATTTCCCGGGTACGTTTTAGTATATTTACCGTACCCGGGGTACATGCAAGTATACTTAAGAGTACCCGGGGTACATTTAAGTAGTACCCGAGCCGACAATGACCAATCGAGCGTTAATTGGTATGTTTGTGACACCACATTCTTCACAAATCAAATCAAATCAAATCAAAATTTATTTATTGTCGGTATGAGAATACCATGTATATAACATAAGCTATGTATAGCTTTTGACCGACCTATCACGTGTGGAGATTCCGTTATTAAGATAAGATACCATGTGTAACCTTCAAATAACATGCAAAATGACAATGAAGGCTTAATTCATGCTGAGTTGTATGACTCTTAGAAAATGCAGATGAACCTTGTTTCTATTTATCACCAAATAACTAATACAATCAAAGCGCTGAAGGCACTGAAGTTGTTCGCTATTGCATAATCTTAGACGCAACTCAGTTCTCAAAATTATGGTATTGATTTTTATATCGCAAGTTTGAAATGAACACAACCCATTCAAATTTATATAGAGTGTGTCTTAAAGCACAGGTCGAGATGTGTGTGCACTGTTAATCCTCATATTTATGCTATAGAGATAATTAGACAAAATAACAACAATATGTTTCTTTTTTTTCGCAATTGGTTGCTGCACTGGCAACCATCTTGAGAATTTCGGTTGCCTTGCTAAAGAATAACAAGGCTAGAATCATGTACATGTAGTGTTATGTGTATCTAATACTTAAGTTATTTTCTTTAAATTATTGAGCAACAATTTTGCCGACATGACAGACTGTTAATGCATCGTGTCCTGTTGTGAGTCGGAATTGAATCATTTCCTAGGCCTAATTGATCCACAGTCGCCTATTTGTATTCTATGTTTAATTCGAGTGCAGGACATTAGCCCTCTGGAACATGAGCCCCTAGGACGTTAGCATCTAGGACATAAGCCCCTAGGACATTAGCCCCCTAGGACCTTTGCCCCTTATGACGTTAGCCTCTACCTATTTTTAAATTCATTTTAGGTATTTAATTTCACCATTTATTTCAAATAAAATGCAATCAAAAGGTAGATAATTATATAAATATCAAGATGACATATCTTTAAAAAAATATATATTGGTTATACCTTGAGCATGCTCAAAGCTGGTTTATGGGGGTATAGGCCCTTATCTTGGTTCACGTTTTTCACTGAGAAACATGGAGTTAATTGGTTAATTTTTAACATGGAGTTAATGGGTTATAAAAAAAATATTTTACTTATGTATCTAATTGTACGGTAATTGAATACTTTTGGATGGTTTCAAATAGCAAATTGTTTGCAAAAAATAAAAAAATAAAGAAATTGTAAAATCAAACACTAAAATTAAAGTGTGTGGTAAAGCTATCAAATATTTTTTTCGGGAAAAGCCGGAAACATTTACGTCGAGACTTAAACTTAATGTCGTTAAGGAGAGTAAAATTAAGAGGGAAAACCTTCAAAACTATGACACAAATCATGTTATTTCACGGTAAGTCTATATTAACTAATCCGGAATGACCATATTATTGGGGTGTACCATATTCTATGACGGCATGATATGAAAAAGGGGTAATGGCGTAAATATAACTCATCGTGTCGACTAAAACTATGATGGCAAGTCATTTTCACAAGAGCATTTGTCGACTTAGATCATGTCGACCAAATATTTTGTTTCGGTAAAAGTCGGAAACATTTACGTTGAGACTTTAACTTAATGTCGTTATGGCGAGTAAAATTAGTAGGGAAAACTATGGAAGCGTATATGGTACACCCTGATGCTGTGATGATGTCAACATTCTATGACGTCATGATATGAAAAAGGTGACATTGCGTAAAAAATAAATCATCGTGTCGACTTAAACTATGGTAGCAAGTCATTTTCACAAGAGCATGACGCCAAAAATTATCTCGATTTGTCGACTTATATCATGTCGACCAAATATTGTTTCGGGAAAAGCCGGAAACATTTACGTCGAGACTTTAACTTAATGTCTTTATGGCGAGTAAAATTAAGAGGGAAAAACCTACAAAACTATGACGACAAACCATGTTACTAGTATTTCACAGTAAGTCGATATAAACTAATCCGACATGACCATATTATAAGTGTGTACCATAGTCTATGACGGCATGCTATTAAAAAGGGGTCATGGCGTAAAAAATAACTCATCGTGTCGACTAAAACTATGATGGCAAGTCATTTTCACAAGAGCATGACGCCAAAAATTATAAATAAAATAAATAAAAACTATTATAAATATTAACGTTTTTTTTGTTTGTTTAACTGCCCTCTCTAGATCACCTTGTAAATAAAAAATGTACGAGTATACTCCAGTGGGAGGTTTGTACATCACGTGGAAGAAGAAAAGAAAAAACCTTTTCACATAGCACAGTTCATTTAAATATCTTACCTCTATACTGTAGCAATTTGTCATCCTTCTTGTAAAGTTATATGTATCCAGAGCTTTCAAACTGCGATTAATAATATGACATCTTATATAGGTACACCCATCCGTCCTATTTGATATCCTATTCAATCACCACGGTGTAGTAGACAAATGGAATGTCGTGACGGATTATACTATATATTACATTTGTGTTCTCCCGATTGTCCCACATTCAGAAATCCAATACCACGTTCAAATAGGTGTGAAGAGGGTGTGGAGGAAAAGTTATAGGTCGGTTCACGAATTGCAGTCCACAAGTATTGGACAAACTTGCATGCGTTATATACATAATCAAAGAATTATAAAGACCATCACTGGGCTTTATTTTGATTAAGTTTGATCTAAATATAAAGCGAAAATTACATATTCTTTGTTTGTCACACAAACAAAATATTAATAAAAAATAAAAAAACTAACTGTTATTTTATATAATTCGATAACGGTCGAAAATCACAAACATTCATTCAATTTCACTTATTTCAAAATTTCTCATCAAACAACGTGGTAAATTTGCAACTTCACGCTGATTTGGTTACTTAAAAACACGGAGGGATGAGTATTGTGCTGGACGGTTTCCATACTTTATACAAATGTGAATATATTGATTTCGGCGAATGTAAATATGAGACTGATATTGGTTGCTAAGTATAATATGTTGATAAAGAAAAGTAAAAAAGTATGTTTAATACATTCATATTACAATTTTAATGGATATTTAATCTATTATTTGTTAAATATAATATGTTAATAAAGAAAACAAGAGATGTGTTTGTCAGAAACATAATGGCCCCTACTGCGCAGCTTTGATTTATTAATTGTTTTTTATCATTTGGCAGGTACAGATAATTATCTCCATGAAGCTTATTACTTCCCTTGGATTTGTTTTTACCTTTGACCTTGAAGGATGACCATGACATTGACCTTTTACCACTCAAAATGTGCAGCTCCATGAGATACACATGCATGCCAAATATCAAGTTGGTATCTGAAGGGACGTGGAAGTTATGAGCTTTTTTCGAAACCTAAGCGTAGAAACCTAAACGCAAAGTGTGACTGAAAGACAGACGGACATACGGACGGTCCGATCACTATATGCCCTCATTCGGGGGCATAATAAACATGTATTTAGAACCATTTTGGTGTTTGTTATGTTTATTTAATCAAATAAAACACGTAATAAATACAAAAAAATGATAGAAAAACTCCGCAGTTAACCCTTTTCGATCGAGACCGACTACGCGTAGTGTTGAAAGTGGATCACAATTTGAATCTAACTGTAGTTGAATTTAAGCGACTTACCTGGATTTTCCGATATTGTTTTTTAATCCTTGAAATCAAAATGTGGGGCAATCGGGAGTAAACCATAACATTAACATTTGTATAACGTATTTTTCCCCTTACTTAACACATACAAACATCAGCATCATTGTTACATGTATATGCTAAAACAATTACTTGTCTTTGACATGTAGTTGTAAAGGAGATTTCGAAAATAAAGCGTGTTGTTGTAGGACTTCTGTTGAAATAAGCATTCTCACGCACCTTTCGGTAATTTAAGACTTAAAGACAAAGAAATCATTGAAGTTTCTTGACAATGTAGTACCTGTTGGCTCGGTCATATTAAAGCCAATGAGAGACTCTGAGCCAATCAGGGATGTATAATAGATTATACATCCCTGGAGCCAATATACCCAGTTTCATGTTAATCACACTCACTGCTTGCACTTGATTGATTATAATGATTCGGTTTAAATTAATTGTGAAAAACTAGTGTCATGTATTGCAAACTTAATGAAAAACATCTCGCACGCAAAAAGTAAGTATGACATTACATGCTAAAGAATAAAACTAACGTGCGCATTTAAGTTTGTATAATATTCTAAATAATTGCTGGTATTCGTTGCCTTTTAATAGAATACAAATTTCCAACGAAAAGCGTTTGTGATCAGTAATATTTTAATTGATCTCTTCATAAAGGTGAAGTCGTAGACCCGAATCCCCTATACATTCGATTTAAAGAGCATTTTGGGACAAACTTTTTTCCGAATATATATTGAGTAAAAAGCATTAGACCCTTACCAACATGAAGCTACGCAACTGTACGAAATAAAAATAATAACGATTTTTTTTATTATCAAGATAGCTATGACAGTCAAACGGAGACTTGATAATTACAATATCTGGAGTAATCCCTATCAATTGCAAAAATAATAAGAGGTAAATGGGTAATATTTCTAATAACCCATGTATGCCTAGCGTCTAGAAAAAAGGCTTTGGCAAACAGCGTAGACCCAGATGAGACGCCGCATGGTACGGCGTCTCATCAGGGTCTGCGCTGTTTGCTTAAAGGAATTTCTGTAAGAAATATTATGAATATAATAAATAAATATACTATACATCCTAATGTTTGAAATAAATTGATCCAATTTAGATGGATTGGAGAGTCCACTAGGCAAAAATTGGTTAAGTATATATAAAGTAAATAATCGAGTTTTATCCTTACCCCCTACCTATATTTATTTTCCACGATTGAAAAAGATTGGTGAATTTTGGCCGAGACCAATGCTTAGTGTCAGTTAAATGTTTATCACACATTCCACACCCATCCATATCCTTCAATTAAATTTAAATCGCCAAAACCTTAAGTCTCTTGTCGGTGTTACCACTAGTCAACCCACCATAATAGGGTCGGTAAAATCAGAAATTGGCAGCAATACTGTCATATTACTTGTATAAAACAGTGTATATAAATGTTATACAGTTTTACAGCACATGTTTATTTATTTTATAAATATTATGATCTTAAGTTCTGACTCAAGTCGCGATATATTGTAATAATACTTTCAAAATAATCGGCGCTTTGAATGCAAACGGACAGACTGTAAACACACCGTTAGGAATTCTTAATTTATTGAAATACATTTGCACAAATCTTTAGTACATTAAGACAGTTTTGCTTGCAGTTTGTGCCGATATCTGAGAATCGATCCTTGAAAACGTATCAAATAGGTGCCACAATTTCACGTTTCGTGCACCATAACCGTGCTGCTCACATCGAATTTTCTGTTAAGAACACAGGCTAATTAAATTAAGTAATTCTGATGTATTTTATATTGCACATCGTTTTTGCACTTGTTGAAATTCTTGAAAAAGCGTTTTAAAAAGTTATTTGAAACAAGCACCACTTACCGGCGTGTTAACATACAAACACGTTTATCTGTGAACCCCACAAAGTCACGTGATCTTACACCGTGTACCCGGATATTCGCCAAAAGTATACTTTTGATCAAAAGAGACCAATGCATGGTCATAATCACGGGCGCCACATCTTTTTTAAGGTGCAGTTATAAAGGAGACAATGCTACTTCAGAGGTGGCGTTTAGGTCCGGATGTTTTGAAATTTCATGGAAATTTTACAGGGTGATTAGTGTTTATATGTTGTTGTTTTTTCCAGCATATATCGCATTATTTTTTAAATCGGGCAATGAAGTGCTTCGAAAGGTGACAAATTTACTGCCACACTGTCAGACATGTTTTATTTATTTTATTATACCGAAAAAACTAGTTAAACATGATCACTTAATATGAACCATGAACAATTTTAGTATTCAATAATTTATTTAATTTTAGCAATGATAGACATATTTGGTCGTCTGTTTACAACGGAAATGCAAAACTGCGCACTGCGCATGCGCGAATGGGACAGTATAATTTTTTTACCATTCAGCACGTGTTTGCTATGATAGAGGGTGACATTATTTTTTGAGCGGGCGACAATATTTTTTGGACAGTAATTTTTTTCCCGCTGGGTCTGGCAGAATGTCTATGTCACGATCGACGGCATATGGGAGATAAGCATTGTGAGTATATAATATATATGGAAGGGAAAGACCGCCAATATTATATATCACCAGAAATGTTGCACTTATTGCAATTATAGATTATACATACATGTCAAATAATATCCGTTCAAATAAACAATGTTTGATATGTAATTCTTCAATTTTCAACAATGTTAATTTTTAAGGTGGAGACATCTCAAATGTTCATCTTGTGCATTGTCCAAATAAAACTGTTCAATGAATACAAAATTAAATGTTCAAAATGTAAAATATACATTTACTTTTATTTTTAAATCGCATACACAACGCACAAAACTTTATCACAACTCTAACGCTTCTTTATAAAGGTGATTGCTAAAGTATACAACTTTGCAACAGTAACTTTAACGAACTGCCGATTTCCACTGTGAACATGTAAACACGCCTAGATTAATCATCGCGTATCTTTACATCTTGCAATGTTGCAAGTTGACATTTGAACAGTTGTAAGGCCACTCAAAATTGATCTGTTGGTCGTCGGATTTGCCGCATCTATTTTTCGGCGTAAGCTGCATAAGCCAGCTTTTCACCCTGACTTGACCTTTGTAAGTGTCCAATAAAATTCAAATAAAATTTCCCGCGGCTAGGTACGAATGAATACACTTAATTTATTCCATTGGCTGATTTGAGTATACCACCAGAACATTGGAAACATATCCGCGTCTTTGTAACACTGTTTTACTGTATGAAACAATTTTATCTCTAATGAAAAGGCTTAATAGATAGAACAGTTTTACACTCAATTCTCGACATCAATACAGTTTGTGCGTACACCTTTTATTTTCAGAGTATTACCAGCGCAAAAGCGTTTATACTTAAAAGGCTATGTTCTCATATTTAGTACTTACTTCCATATTTCTGTCAACATGTTAACATGTAAAAGTATAAAGAGCAGTGGAAGCGAGGCCTCACTTTAAAGAATTGCATTTCAACCCGCGAGGTTTCGGGTCAAGTCGCGGACATTCAGAGTTTATATACAGGTCATCACCGGAGTTCGCGGTCAGTAAAATAATCGTTATATAATAAAGACGCTATCCGTGAACTAGGTGACCTGGAATTTTCTTTAGACCAGAAATATGTTAAAAGAAGATATTCAGCAATATAATTATGGTATGTCAATAATAGATTCTTAATGTGTTTTCAACAATACAATGATAAATATTATTTTAAATAAATTTAACAATAATTATTCCACCATATTGCCTAATGTACTAAAATGATATTATGAGCATGTAACAGTTTATAGGTGTCTATCGCAACCGTTGATTATTTTTGATGTTTCTACTTTATATACACTTATAGTAATTAATGCAGCATCAACATACTAAAACAATATACCAGAAAGAGAAAAATAATGCATTTGAATATTAACCGTACTTTCGTTTGACAACTGATCATGCGTTAACGAGTTGAACTTAAATTTAGTTTTAGTGCAGATTTGTTCATACGACACAAAGACACAATATTGTTTTACGGATCATTTCGGCTTACAGGACTGGGTGGGTCACGTAAGAATATCGAATATAAAATATATTTTTATAAACAACTGGTAGCAAGGTGAGTTGCAGATAATTGATCAGTAACCACATTTTAACTAACTATTTTGACCTGTTAATTCTTTTCAGCTCAATTCAACAGTGCAAAATGCCTATAATATCACTTTAAGCATGAGCACGATGATTCTCGATATTGTTAATAATCGAATCAAATAGCAATGCCCGACAGACCACTAAAACAGGTTTGTTCTCGTGTGGCCGGTTGACTCATATGTTTAAATTTCACTTCCATTCTTCTTTTGGTTTTCTGTTTTGTATCTATAGGTTTATGACCAGCAATATGTTATAATGTAAAATAAGCCGCGAAAACTCCCCGTAACATCCCGTACTGCGTGTGATGCAGCTAAGAACTGCACAGAAAAAGACATTCGCTATCCTTGATCTCATTCATTAAACTATTTACGCCGTATATCTTTTTTAAAGATATTTCTTGTTTCAAAATGTAATTATTTTTATTTTTTACCGCTCGCACTCATTTTTGTGATCTTCTGTAATTATAGCGGATGTTTTTTTTTATTTGTGAAAAAAACGCGATCTAGCAGAAACGATTTTGACGCTGAATACGAATGACAAATATAGTGTTTCGTAACCTTTTTAATCGATAACTGCACACGCTAAAAAATCGATGGGCATATGGACGGTATTGCCCTATATGTAGGCAAATTTTTATTATAACACAATTTTAAGTGAACAAAAAAAATAAACATAAGCATTAAATGCTGGTTCTTAAAGTTTCACAGGGACAATGTTTTATAATTTTTAAAATACATGGATGACGGAACATGTTAAACAGCTAGGTCCGTGTATTTTAGAAACATAAAATAAGTTGTTTGTAATGTATAAATTTATTTCATAAAAATACAATACCGTACTAGCAATCGATATGCCCCTTTTAAATAAGGTAGAGACAATGAATTATATGCATGGTCTTTGTCCGAGTGGCTGTCATTATTATTTTGATGATCGTTCCTCTTCAAGTGCTATTGCAACATGGTATACCTTTTCACAGCTTGCAACATGGTATACCTTTTCACAGCTTTCACTGTTTAAAACTTCAAACAAATATAAGCAGCAGTAGGTAGACATGTGTCCCTCACTTCAATGATATGGTTACATGTATATTTCGTGGTCAAAGGTCAAATGCAACTTACTCCTATATTATGAGGTCGATATATATTCTTTGTATAAGAATTGATTTGAATGTAAAAATAGCTGTTTAAACCTGTATCTCTTGATAATGCAATATTTTTTTTTTATCAAAATGTGATTTTTTTAATTGTTCGCTCTTCGCTCGCTCGAAAATGTTATTGTTTTTAAAAAAGAATTTACGATCGCCTCTTCAACTTAAAAAAAAACGTAGACCAACACATAAATTTGGAGTGGCCTAAAGTCTGTAATCTATACGCGGTGGAAGCGACAAAATTATTTTTCGTCTTAGCCAGAAACCAATGCCACGCTTACGGACCAGGAACCATTGTAAATGTAAACAATGATTCTTTTGGTTCACAGGTGTTGGGCGCGTGGCCAAGTCACTTTAACACTATCAATATGTAATAAAACAACATTTTTCATAATTTTGACCAATTTATTTTCTGATACAAGGTAGGTATCTCTTGACACAGGAAAATCACCGTCATCAACATTTTAAAGCCATTTAGGTCGATTTTCGTAAACTTTGTACCATTTTGTTGGGAAAGATTGCTTCGTGACGAAAAATGACCAGGAGCGGCAACTTGCAAACATAAACTACAAGAAAACACTTCTCAAACTTCCAATCGTGAACGATGATTTGTCCTTCACCTTACGCTATTTATCCAACTATTGGTTCCGCGCCTTAGAGTTACCGAATACCTGAAATCGAGAACCGTATTTACATTGAGAGTCTGATCGAAATGGAGCTGGACTCGAAATTGCCGACAAACAATTCCCGATTTACAGCGTTTTCGACGTTATAACGCAAACAAAAAGGACAAATCTGTGTTGTAAGTTGATAAACTCGTATTTGTATATTGTACTAATGTGGATTATGTTTGATAGCTGGGATATTTCGATAGTTTTACTCTTGTAAAAATCGGCACTGAACGTTCGGTCAGACGAGAGCCGACCTTGCATTTCTACGAATTCGAGAAGTGTTTTCTTGTAGTATATGTTGGCAAGTGGCCGTTCGTGGTAATTTTTCGTCACGAGGCAACCTTTCCCAACAAAATGGTACATAGTTTACGAAAATTGATCTTCATTTCTAGGCACTTAATGGCTTGTGACTTGGGCGCGCCCAACACATGTGGCTACTAATGACCATTTGTACCCTAACACCGGTTGACTTGAAAATGCGTTGTAAAATGTTGAAATTTGATTCGTCCACTTTTATTCTGTATAATTGTATAGTGTACACTTGTAAGATGCTGACCTGTAGCAGATTACTAAAACCGATCGTACAACTTAGAAAATATTCAACATGCTAATGTAGTTTGTCATCAACTTACTTTCAGATGGATTATGATCTTTTATTTATTATTATGACAACTATATTAGGTATATGAAGATGTAAACTTTATATATGCACTTCATTCATTCTCATTTTCAGATCTGTAGTTTAAGAAGTTGCATGTTTGTTTTTAAACATTAAAAATTTTGTAGAATCGGAACATACAACATTTTGCAATTTACAATTGTACCAAACAGATATTAAAAGTTGCATTAAAAAATTCTCTGTTAAACAAATGAGCTGAATATTCAACACATGCAACATTTCTGATGATGAGTAATATTGGCGGTCTTTCCCTTCCATAAATATAGGGATATTACCAAGTTTGCAAGAGACAATACAGTGACTGATTGTGGAACCCAATATGGCATGGGAAACCTATTCACCTTTATATTGAACTGGGATTAAAAAAACCCATTTAGTATTCGTTTAACCCTTTTATGCCCCCTAAGGAAGGCATATAGTTTTTGAACCGTCCGTTTGTCGGTCCATCCGTACCTCATTCTTTCTGCAAACTTTAACATTAGCCATAACGTCCTTATGAGTAAATATATTTTTTAATTAATATTTGGATATAATATTCATTGGGACAAAACCTTTCAGTAACCATAACCTTTGGTAACCTTGACCCCTGGATGACCTTGGTCTTAAATGTTTGAAGATAAAGGCACCTCTTTTGGGGCATTGTCATCTCACAGTGACAGATCTTGTTTAAATATCATTTTTATATTGAGAAAGTTAAACATTTATAACATCTTATTAAAGTATTTGGAAAATATAAAATATTAAATTATATTATGAAATCATTGTACTATTAAAAAGGAAATACAATATTACGTTCATATTGTTACAATTTCAGACTGTCTACAATGCATTGTGGTACATAACAAACCAGATGGACACGATTAACATCACCTCCAAAAAGCAGAAAGATGTACAGCCTGTTCAGGACCAGTTTGAACAGTTTGACGGGTACATTGAAACAAAAAGGAAGAAGCAGAAATGCAAGCCGATGACCAGTAGCGTACTTCAGAGTCACGCGGAATGTTTATTCAGTTTATTAGAGAAACCTTACGTAAACTCTTCAACAGGATAATGGCCAGAGCTTTGTGCAAGTGTAGAAGCTTTAGCATCATGTCTGTCATCTTAAGAACAATATTTAAACAGGCAACTACAACTGCTACAAATAAGGAGCTGTCTTTTCCATATAAGACTGTTGATCAGAATGCATCAGTCTTTCATTGTAGGATCTGTTGTTAAAGACAAATACACACTGCTTGACAAAGCTGTTGTAAGTTCTGACACTGAAAATTCTGTTTTATTTGATAAAAATCTGCATGTTGAAAAACCATTTGAGAATAAAATACAGAAATTTCTTTTCTTTGAAAGTTTGCAATTGAGTGTTCCTGTAGATGTTATTAGATTTTGTCCTGGGGGAGGGGTTGGTACTACATATATTCTTTCCTAGGTACCTGAGAACAGGTGTGATGCTAAAATAATGACGGATGCAGCTCGATGCCCCCTAATGCGCTGCTTTGAAGCCATATATTTGACCTTTGACCTTGAAGGATGACATTGACCTTTCACCACTCAAAATGTGCAGCTCCATGAGATATGCATGCATGCCAAATATGAAGTTGCTATCTTCACTATTGCATAACTTGACCTTTGACCTTGAAGGATGACATTGACCATTCACCATCCAAAATGTGCAGCTCCATGAGGTACGCATGCATGCCAAATATCGAGTTGCTATCTTAAATATTGCAAATTTTGACCTTTGACCTTGAAGGATGACCTTGACCTTTCAACACTCAAAATGTGCAGCTCCATGAGATACACATGAATGCCAAATATCAAGTTGCTATTTTCAATATTGCAACATTTTGACCTTTGACCTTGAACTTGAAGGATGACCTTGACTTTGATCTTTCACCACCCAAAATGTGCAGCTCCATGAGATACGCATGCATGCCAAATATCGAGTTGCTATCTTAAATATTGAACAATTTTACCTTTTACCTTGACCTTGAAGGATGACCTTGACCTTTCACCACTAAAAATGTGCAGATCCATGAGATACGCATGCATGCCAAATACAGAGTTGCTTTCTTCAATATTGAACAATTTTACCTTTTACCTTGACCTTGAAGGATGACCTTGACCTTTCACCACTCAAAATTTGCAGCTCCATGAGATATGCATGAATGCCAAATATTGAGTAGCTATCTTCAATATTGCAAAATTTGACCTTTGACCTTGACGGAAGACCTTGACCTTTCACCACTCAAAATGTTCAGCTCCATGAGATAAACATGCATGCCAAATATCAAGTTGTTATCTTCAATATTGCAAAAGTTATGGGCAATGTTAAAGTTTTCGGACGGACGGACCGACGGATGGACTGACTGACTAATAGACAGACGGACGGACGGACAGTTCAAAAACTTTATGCCACCCTTCTGGGGCAATAAAAAGTTATGACGAATGTTAAAGTTTTCGGACAAACGGACAGATTACATATATTTGACCTTTGACCTTGAAGGATGACCTTGACCTTTCACCTTTCAAAATGTGCAGCTCCATGAGATACACATGCATGCCAAATATCAAGTTGCTATCTTCAATATTGAAAAAGTTATGGCAAATGTTAAAGTTTTCGGACAGACGGACATACGCCATATATTTGATATTTGACCTTGAAGGATGACCATGACCTTCACCTTTCACCACTCAAAATCTTAAGCTCCATGAGATACATATGCATGCCAAATATCAAGTTGCTTTTATCAATATTGAACAAGTTATGGCCAATGTTAAAGTTTTCGAACGGACATACGCCATATATTTGACATTAAAGGATGACCTTGACCTTCACCTTTTACCGCTCAAAATGTTCAGCTATATGCGATACACATGCATGCCAAATATCAAGTTGCTATCTTCAATATTGAAAAAGTTATGGCCAATGTTAAAGTTTTCGGAAGGACGGACAGACGCCATATATTTGACATTTGACCTTGAAGGAAGACCTTCACCTTTTACCACTCAAAATGTGCAGCTCTATGAGATGCACATGCATGCCAAATATCAAGTTGCTATGTTCAATATTGAAAAAGTTATAGCCATTTAAGTTTTCGGACGGACGGACGGACAGACTGACTGACTGACGGACAGTTCAACTGCTATATGCCACCCTACCGGTGGCATAAAAACTACAATATAGCTAACATTAAACCAGCCGTTATTGATTACATGTACTCAGAATTAGCATTAGATGCTGCAGCCATCAGTCATCCAGATACACAACAGCGGTTTCATATCACAGGTGGTTAGCGTGTGGCTATGATATTAATTAGTGAAAACATCATTTTGAATGATAAATAATCATATTATAACGAAAAATTAACTTTTCTGAAAAAAAAAATTTCACTATCAAATATATATATATTTGATAGTGAAATATTTTTTTTTTCAGAAAAGTTAATTTTTCGTTATAATATGATTATTTATCATTCAAAATGATGTTTTCACTAATTAATATCATAGCCACACGCTAACCACCTGTGTTTCATATGATGTCTTTATGTGAATGTGGGCTTGTGAGTAATTTGCGTCACCTCATCCCTGGGCGCCCTTACAACAAGTATGATGTGTTTTTTGAGAAACTTTGTAAACGAGTACAATACATTGAAGCAGCAGATGAAAGACGCCATGGATCTGGTGTTGCTCACATGTCTCGTTGGATTTCACTGTCCATATCGATCGCGAAACAGAAAGTTCATGTCCAGAGGGAACTCTGATACCATTCAAAAGTATAGTTTGCTTGCAGTTTACCCCTCGTAACCCGTACTCATCCACTGCCCTCACATTTACTTCAAGAAAACCTATCCACTACACAATCCAGCAAAGCAAACTTAGAGCACAGCATCCTGATGATCATTACTGTGCTGCTCTCTTCAAATATTTGAAGTGTAGGTCGATTGAACTGAAAGATGATTGCCTGTTGTTTTGCGTGGATGACAAGGCTAAGGTACCTGTTGGTGAACCTCACAGGCCTTTCTCTACAGGTGTAAGAGGTCGTCAAAGGATTGCACCTTTTGATGCAGAATTGTTCTGTCTAGACCATGATATGAAGGCTACCACTTTGACCCCGAGTGTTGCATTGCAGTGTTCCATACCTGACTGTCCAGCAGTCCTTTGTTAGGGGACAGGTGACGGCATTCGTTAATGCTTCTGTCACCCAGTCCTCATCACCAATCAGACAAGCCATGAACATCAGGAAGATAGTGCAAAAAAACCAGGCAAACCCAAATATTCTCTTAAAGTACACTTACGGTGGCACATATCAAAGCAATACATTAGAGCAAGTGAAATGCGCCAACATATGTCTTTTTAGAGAACTTGGCCTGGAAATGCTAATAACAGTACGATGCGCTCCAGGACAAAGATATGTGAAACCTTCGGAGAAAATAATATCTATACTCAGTTATGGTCTCCAGAACGTAGCCACTGAAAGAGAAAGGCAAGATGATGAGGCAGAATTCAAGCTAAAAAGATGCAACAGTGTAGCCTCAATAAGAGAGTTGCTAAGAAAACACACAGAATTGCTTCCTAAGTGGAAAGACTCTATTGAACCTGTTCAGGCGTTGATTGAGAATAGGTTCAGAAAACTTAAACTTAAGGAGGAACCAATTCAATGCATGACCCCACCTACAGATGATGACCTCGACCTTTTTAAGAGGCATTTAAGAGAGCTTTTCCCAGTATAAGACATGGAAAGTCTGCAGAAGGCAAACACAAACAAATGCGCTGCGTATCCAGAGTGGAAGGAAAAGCATTGTAGTGAAACCCATTACACATTCGAGATAAAGAAATGCACCGACACATCTTGTTGTGCACCAAAGCAATTGGAAGAAGAGAAGCTAAAGTGGCTTTCAGAGCCGGAACTTGATTACACACGTGAAAACGTTCTCCCTTACGAACAGGCAAAAAAGAAAGAAACAACAGAAAAAGACAGACCATCACTGACAGATAAGAAAGTTTGCAAGAAAAACACAGCCAAGCCTTGATCCGGAAGCTCGGTTGAAAGTAAGGGAGAAATTAAAGAGGATGAAGAACGAGAAACTTCAGACTCAGGTGAATGATACAAGCATTGAATCAGTGGCTGCAGTGCCACTGTCCATTCAAAACGCACGTGCAGTTGCTATTTGTGTTGAATGAATGGAGCCACGTGTTGATTACTCAAAGACAAAGTTGAGCCAAAGAAAAGAGGTTGCATTAGCAATGTTCCTGAGCGAATATGAATTTCCATGTGGGGCCCACTTGTCCCCCCCCCCATCTGCAGCTCTATCTGAAATAAAAAAAAAACTGTTGTTACATGGCCGTTTGTCCAATTTGCTTCTCCAGTAGAATTGTGTTATAACGGTGCAGAACTTTGCCGCAAAGACCTGTGTGCTCATTGTGGATACCCTGGGGCCGAGACAGATGCGGAGTTGAAGACATTATATAAAACTGATCTACCCATCTGCCAGAAATGCCGAGATATGAGAAAAGAACCAATTGTTCAGAGAAAATTTGGAAAGTCCAAGAAGTAACTGTTTTAAATAGGACAAACATTAAAGTAAACTTTTAGGGAAATGTCAAAGTACCTCCCCCCCCCCACATTACATCATGCATCAAGCCTTTCAAGCAGTATTGTAGATTTAAGTATTCATACAGCTATCTTTAATATGTTGACCAATTTTTGTGTCTTTTACTATTATAAAACATGCACATGAAAACAAGTTTTCAGTATCCTTATCTGTTGTATGTCAATAAATTTGAAATAGAAACATGCTTTTTCCAAGCTGTCTAGGTTCCAGAATGATGAATGTTTAGAGTTTTTGAGGTCACTAAATGGTATATATTTATATACTTCAAATTTTTATACTCCAACTGAAGGTTTGCCCCTGTCTGTCCGTCCCACAATGTTGTATCCAAAAGTGTTTGAGCTATAGTCATGAAACTTTATATGGATGTTGGTCTTAAAGAACAATCTTTTACATTCTCTTCTAACCTGAATCCCCAGGACCTGAGTACACCAAGACCTAGCTAATGCCTTACATCCACTCACCATGTCACCATGTACACATGTTACTGACAGAATTCGCAAAAGGCAAATATGTACTACAAAACAACCATTTGAATATGTGATAAATGTAATACTTTTACGAATATAAAAAGACATTGTTTTTATGGATGGAAAATGAATACAATGTCTTTTTATATTCATAAAAGTATTACATTTACACGTTAAGTCCGGTAATATTGCGTGTCCGGTAATCTTGCGCTCTTCGCATTTGTGAATTTCGCAGACAACGAATGGTTTTTATAAGTGATGTAATATGGAATTTCACATTTTTAAGAATTAACGGATTTAAAAGGTACGTATTCCATGGAAAATAAAATTAAATCATTACATGTTAACACCGGTTGCGTTATCCCTATACAATTGTACATGTATCATAAACACTGACCTACTTACGATAAATTAGAAATGAATCACAAATTCCATGCAGCCTTCAGCTTTTTCATATTTAAAATTAAGAATTCATAAATACAACGTGTAATTTAGCATTCCATGTCACAATATCCGATCAGTTTTGGTATTTTTTGGCCATTGAAAATATATCGCATAAGACGACATTGTCATCATTTCCCACCATTCTGTCAAACCACATATGGTATAATCTCCGCATGCGCAATGGTCTAGTTTTGATATTGCCTGTAAACTATTGACTATTGAAGCATGATCGGGGTAAAATTAAACCTGTTATGCATAAACATTTTTTTCACGCTAGAAATCAATCATTAGATTATATATTTATTGTTTCTTTTGCTATAGTCAACAGAATGCCACCACCATCATAAAAAAATTGAAGTACAGTTATTTGATGATGAAAGAGGCATACATTGATGTTAAAACAAAATGAATTGCTGTCAGACAATCAACAAGAAATCATGGCCTTCCAGAATCAACCTTGCGGTGGAGATTGACAAATGGAAAAGGCAAAGATGTTCACCTTGGACGTCATACAATGTTCACTAGAATACAAGAAGAAATTCTGTCCCAGCAATGTGTTTCCATGGCTCACCTTGGGTATGGTTTTTCAAGATGGCAGATCCTAAATATGGCATAATATGGGGGGGGGGGGTGCTTTGGGCATTGAAAATGAACCTACACAACACTGGTTTTATGGTTTTCTGAAGCGATTTCCAGATGTCAAGATGGTACACCCCAAAAAGCGTATAAAGGCGCGACATGCTATTGTAACCAATGAAATGCTAAAAAAATACTTTACGGAGCTTGAGCTCACTTTAGATAAACATGACATCAAGAACATACCTAAAGACATATGGAATGTTTATGAAACCGGTGTTTCACTCGATCATAACCCACCAAAAATATTAGCTAAAGTTTGCAGCAACCCCAACTGTATTTTACCTGGTATTCAGCCACCACCACCATTGTTGTTGCAGTAAGTGCTCTTGGTGAATCAATACCACCTTTCATAATTTTTAAAGGTGAGGTTTTATGCAGCAAAATCAAATACGATGGGGTTCCCGGAACAGTATACAGATCTTCAGCTAATGTGTGGTCAAATTCAAGTTGATTTGAAGAATTTTTCCAACCATTTTATACGGCACGTAACGGTCAGACCATGCATTCTTCTTTATGATGGACATTCAACTCATGTAACATGCACCATAATTGAAAAGAAAAGACAAGAGAACATATTTGTGTTACCACCACACAGTAGTTATTGCCTTCAGCCCCTAGATGTGTCCATATTTAGTCTTTTCAAGAAGACCATAAGCACTGAATGTCACAAATTTTTGCATGAAAACCCAGTCGTGTCATTGTTATGGAAGATCTGCCAAACATATTAACAACAGCCTTCAAAGCTTCCATGAATGTAAGTACAGTAATGTCAGGGTTTAGAAAAACAGGAATATTCCTTTTTGATCCATCTGCCCCCTGTGTTGATCCTCCAGTCTTCAGTGCTGAAAATAGAAAATACAAACCAAACAGAAAAAAAATAAAGATAACAGAACTGTTAAACTATTATTTCAGGACAAAGAAAATGACTTAAATCAGAAGAAAAAAGAAGTAAAACATAAAAAAGAGAGCAACTTTTGTACCGCCCTTTGGTGCTGTTATAACTGAAGATAAGTACTGTGAGCTACCTTACATGGAAGATACAATTGCTCATCTCTATGCGCTCAATTGTAGTTTGAGTTTGAGTCCAGCAACAAACTCTAAGGATGACGGAGACCGTTTAACGTTTTAACTAATTCCTATTTATTCATACAAGCATTAAACATTATATAATACAATAATAACTCTTAACTGTTAGAGTTTACTTATAAATGATGGACATTTGGCGAACAGTTGCTCTGCTTTAAGATTGTCGATATCATAAAATAGTACTGATATTCTATGAAATACTAAAAACATTTGTTTTTCTTAAATACCTGTAGTTAGTAGTTCATGTAACAAACAAATTCTGATTATTACTTTTAATTCGTGAAATGAAAATGTTATTTTGATTAAGTAATAATGTTTGTTTCTTACTTTTTGAAGGGTTTTCAATTAAACGAACAGTGATGTTTGTTGTTAGCATCTGTTGCCAAAACTATACGGAGAACCTCCTTATATACCCTTCGGATGCTGCAGCCAATGACAATCCTGCAGCATCCTGCAGCATATATGGAAGTAATGCGGCTACATGTAAACAAGAATACAATTTTAATTATAGCATATCAACAATCATAATAAATATCACTTATTGATCACAGAAGGCAATAAGTTTGATGACTTGAAACAATAAATAGCTTTAAATATGCATGTATAACAATACAATATTAAATGCTGCAGCATGAAAACTTTAATAATTCTTACGCAGTCAGCGTCTCAAATAGTTCTATGCAAACTATTGTGTTTTAACAATTAATATAAATAAAGAGTTTGCAAGTTTTAATAAAAATCATCTTTTTAGACAAATAGAGGAGTGAGTATTAGAATTTTACAGCCTATTCGAAAGTAAAATGCATGCAATAACACTCCACCATATTCCTACGTATGACGTCATCAATATACCTTGCTGCAACACTTTTTGACAGTGCAGGAATTTCAAATATGTTGGATTATTCTCACAACAAACAACATATAATGGACTAAACACAAGGTAAATACAAATATATAAATATATTAGATCTTGGAGAACATTTTCTTGCTAAATGCCGTGCACTGTATAGACAAAATGCGAACAACAACAATAATGTGCACCGATATTCAGATGAGGAATGAATTCGGATGAATATTACATGTTATACATGAAATATACATTACACAGCAACTTTTGTACCGCCCTTTGGTGCTGTTATAACTGAAGATAAGTACTATGAGAAAATTGCTACTGAACTTAACTCTGTGGACATTGGGGACAGTGATTAAGACAATTATGTTTGTGTTGTGTGTGGGAAATTCCAACCTGATGCTTTCACACTGAATACAAATTTAAAGTTTGTTGACTGGGGGTGTTGTGTATTATGTAACAAATGGGTGCATTTGAAATTTTGTAGTGATGTTGACAAACTTGCTGACTTTTTGTGTCCAAACTGCGAAAATGAGCAGTAAAAGGGAGTAGTTACAAATTTGATGTGCAGCTAATGGTAAAGTGATATATTTCATGCACAGCTGTACTTGTGCATACCGCTACTTTTTTATTAATTGTACACTATTACTAGTGACTGTATTATTTATTGATTTGTGTGTGTAGTGAAAAAAAAATTGCACTAGAAATCCACATTTAATTTGAATGGTTTTACAAACTGATTTTGTTATTATTTTCTGGAATGTTTTTTATCCCTATTTGGACGCCATATTTTGCTTAAATGGCGTCATTCCACCAAGTGCACAAGATTATATTACCGGACACTGTGATAGTTTGAAAATGAGGTGAGTCATGCTTGTTTTGAAATCAAATCGGACAGTTCTTCACTGAATTAATCAGATATGTTTGTGCTAATAAGAACATGAACTTCTTATTCTTATAATAAATTTAGATATAATGTTATCAATTTATAAAAGAACACGTTTTTAAACCAATTGACCCTTAACTGCGCAAGATTACCTGACAGCATCGTACATGACGTGTTCTCATTTGTGAATTCTGTACGCAGGTTAGCATTAGTACTGTACAGAGGGTGATTAAAAGGCAAAAGGTCATAAAGAGCTAGGAATGATGAAATGATGAATAATATACAAAAACTAAACACCACATGTGCAATGTTAATCATTTGGTCAGTGTTTAAACACTCGTTGTTGCATTGACTGACACTTTTTGACCCTGAAATCAGTCGACTGGTGAACCCCCCCCCCCCCAAAAAAAAAAAAATACAAAAAAACTACGTACCCTCCTACATTTTTTTGCCTAATACACGCGCAGCACGAGGGCAGAAAGGGATTTTGAGAGCGCCCGCAGACGATCATGTCCGAGAAAATGTATTTTTGCTATTAATGCATAAACAAATCACACATACCAAAATGAATTAAAATAACATTGAAAACAATACGTCTTCTTCATTCGACAACGACAAAATGATGCGATTGTTTCAAATGACGTCATACAGTTCAATATTGTGCGATGTTATAGTTTCAGCCTTAGAGGCTGGTAGCGGTATTATTATTTTTATTATGTTTAGAAACTTGTTTGAAACCATTCTTATACTTAGATTCTTATACATGCTTATACATTCTCTGTATAAAGTGAACTTGTTGTTCATCAATTGAGAGTTCTGCAGGTTATACGGAATTTTTACAGACCATTATCTGACAAGCTGCCTTACAGTCAAAATAAGATTAGTTCGAACGTCTTACATTGGAGATACTATTCGCATCGTAAGCAAGCTCCGTGTAATCGGTATCCTACAATTAATAAGTGCAACTCCAGGAAGTGTTTATGTTGCAAGTATTTAAATAGGTCCTCTTTTATTCTTTCATCTGTTAATAACCGCAAATTTTCAGTTAATATTAAATCCGATTTCTCATGAAATTCCATGCATGTAGTATATGTCATTACTTGAAATGTACCCTGTTGTGGTGCGCAATACGTTGGGCAGACTGGTAGATCACTTAAAACACGTTTTAGGGAACTTTTTTATAAAATAAAAAATAACAATTTTTTTACAACTTTATTTACCAACACTTTAATAAAACGGGTCTTAACATAACAAATATTTCTATGCAACCTGTTGAGCAACTTATTTTTGATAATAGTACTTCAAATCAGTACCAATTAAACGCAAGGTGCGTGTCGGAATTTGAATGGATTAAACGTCTACAAACAGCTTACCCACTTGGATTAAATGATAATATATTAAATGTTGGAAATATTTCTAAAAATAAATTGATTAATTCATTTTCTCTTTTTAGTAAACGTCATAGAAATAAACGTTCACACGGCATCAGGAAAAATGGTAACGTTACATAAGGCGTAAATTTAAAATTTAAAATTGATAAGGACTGTAAACTTATTTTACATCAATCTGACCCACTGTATGAATGTGCTTGTATTATTGAATCTTTCACTGACTATTATCTTAAACCTTTTATTGAAAGTGCACATCAGAAAACTAGATATCGTATCAAAATTGAGTTTTGTAACAAAGGTCTTGATTTAATTGACCTTCCTAAAATATTCAATGATAAAAATGTGTGTCGTTTGATACCGCCTTATTTCCGCAAAACTGAATCACCACTTATTTGCTACAAATAGAGTAAACCTGTTAGAAGTATCGTTTTTAATTATAATTTTATTTCCATAGATATTAATATAATAAGAAATTGTCCTACATCATGTGACTGTTCTATTTCAAAATATATGTAGGGTCCAGTTGGACATGTAATTACTGGGGACCTTAATTTCATTCAAAATAAAAACCTAAGAAATTTACTACGCAGAGGCCCTCAGTATAGATTGCCTATTCCTGTTGATTATGATGACTGCATTAAGAAAATCGAAACATCCTTACAGGAATATTGTACTAAATGGTGCAGGAAGGAAAATGCTGAAATTACTGCACTCAATGAATGGAAAGTATAATGCATGGCCATGAATAAGACCATTTTGCCGAATGCAAAAAAATAAATGTAATAGTTAGTATTACTGACAAGAAATTCCCATCACTTTACTGGATACCTAAATTACATAAAACGCCATATAAAAGTAGTTTTATCGCTAATTCAGTGTTTTGTGTGAGCACTAAGCGCTGCCCTACTGGGAGCAGGCAGTCTGCGTTCGATTGCCGAACAGATCACAACGTTTAATACGTTACAGTCATTAGAGACCATATACTATTGGAAGTATCTGTGACTTTGGATGCCTTTTGAGTGGGAGTGACCCAGGCAACTTTGCGCACAACATACCATAGCTTGCTGGGTAAGCTTGAGAGTCATATATTAGTCCGGGTTGCAGGTCTTCTTTGGTAATATAAGTCAGTGCACGTTTCTGGTCCCTTAGGTCAGACTGAGCTTGGGACATATCTGTGACTTTGGATACTTTTAAGTGTAGGCGACCCAGGCAACTTTGTGCATAAGATACCATAGCTTGCTGGGTAGCCTAGAGACTCGTATCTAAGTCCGGGTCACAGGTTTCCATTCCAGTTAGTGCACGTGTCAGGTCTTGTAGGTCAGCCTGAGTCTGTCAAGCAACTTATTGTCGCTTGTACTACACTGACCGATTGTCCTCCTTGCATAACGCATACATTGGACACCCTGCAGACACGTTAATATAGGTCGAGGTGACCCAAGTCAACCCAAGAAAACCCAAGACGACCCAAGTCAACCCAAGTCGACCAAAGTCAACACAAATCCCCAAGACAACCCAAGTCGACCCAAGTCATCCCAAGTCGACCCAACTCACAAATGGCATATGAAACCGGCATGTAAAGTGATTAGACGTTCATCCTTCCAATTATACAATAATTCTAAATCATTAATAGTGTAAATATTCATTGATTCCAGTTTAAATTGAGGTTGTTGAATATCTAATCAAACGGCTAAGGAAAGCCCCGGGAAAATCCGTGTGTTGAAAAATACCACTGGTGTTTGTTGCCATTGAATATATCCCGAAGAAACGGTAAACACGTTACACTTGTACTACCAAGCAATTATCAGTGTATCTTACATCTGCAGTGAGTGCTATTAGATACCATATAGCTAAATATTGTAATAAAGTTTATGAAAATAGTAATATTAACCTATTTTGGTAAATAAAAAACTCCTTAGAAGTAATTGATAAATTTGAAAAGAAAAAATATAAGGTATCACAAGTAAGCACTTATGATTTTTTAGCGAGGCTGTTTTCGGAGAAAACCCGAGCTATTGTCATAGCCAGCTCGTCGTCCGCCGTCCGCCGTAGGCGCGTGCTAAAACCTTAACATTTGCCGTAACTTTTTAAATATTGAAGATAGCACCTTGATATTTTGCATGCATGTGTATCTCATGGAGCTGCACATTTTGAGTGGTAAAATTTCAAGTTAAACATCATCCTTCAAGGTCTAGGGTCGAAATAACAAAGTCAAGGGAAGTAATAAGCTTTAAATGGACATAGTTATCTGACCTGCCCACGTATATATTTTTGTTAAATAAATCAAAGCGGCGCAGTAGGCGGCATTGTGTTTCTGACAAACACACTGTGGTAAAAGGTCAAGGTCAATGTCATCCTTAACGGTCTACGGTAAAAAATACAAATTTAAGGGAAGTAATAAGCTTTAAATAGGGAGATAATTATTTAATATTGAACATAGCCACTTTATAAATTTGGCATGCATGTGTATCTCATGGAGCTGCACATTTCGAGTGGTCAGTCACAGTCACGGTAGTGGTTTTTAATTATTTGCTACTAAAAATAGAGATTTGTTAGAGACAATTATTTTCAAGGGAAGTAATTTATATAATTATAAATCTCATATTATATATTTCCTTACCAATATAAAGAAGTTAAAGAAGTTCTTTTCACAGTTATTGTACAGATTTATTATTTTGATTATTTATAACTCAAATGATTGATTTGTCAAAGTTTTTTTAAATTATATAATTATAATTTCTTTGATGTTTATTACATACCTGTGGACTTATGTCCATAGATACATGATCTTTTCTGGCTATGATCTCTTTTAAACCAAAGGCCTTGGTTGTCAGTGATGTCTGACATGGTCATAATTGACTGTGAGACCCCCTCCCCGGTTGGATTGGACAAAATTCAAGGAAAGTAATAAGCTTTAAAGGGAGATGATGTCTATACCTGCCAAACGATAAATAACAATTTTATTTCAAAGCGGCGCAATAGGGGGCATTGTATTTCTGACGAACACATCTCTTGATATATATAATTATCATTTCTTACCTGTTCTAATTTGTGAATGCTAGTTTTCATTAAATACCAGCGGACTTATGTCCATACATACATGATGAACTCTGGCTATGATCTCTTTGATAAACCACAGGCCTTGGTTGTCAGTGATGTCTGACTTGGTCATTTTTAACTGTCTACAGACCTCCCCCCCCCCCGGTTGGATTGGAAAAAAACCTAGGCAAGTAATAAAGCTTTAAAGGGAGATGATGTCTATACCTGCCAAATGATAAATAGACATTTTATTTCAAAGTGGCGCAGTAGGGGCATTGTGTTTCTGACAAACACATCTCTTGTTGGGTCACTAGGTCAAAGATCAAGGACACTATGACCTCTATAAAAAAATAATTCTGACAAGCTTTCGCAGCCGAGCGTGGCACCCGTTATGCGGTGCTCTTGTCTACACTATATACAACGCTTCCTCACACTTTAATAAAATCCAAACTTGTTTCTTTGATTGATAAAACATTTGCTAGAAGTGTACATATCTGGCTTTAAACATTAAAACATCTTTTTTTACAAATCAGATAATAGATAATTACATCATTTGGACTTGTCTTGACTTTTGTGCAGCACTTACTTTTCTTCTGGATAACTTGTTTGTTGAATTTAATGGTAAAATATTTAAACAAATTATCGGCGTTCCTATGGTTACTAATGGTGCGCCACTTACAGCTGATCTTTTTTGATATTGTTATGAAAGCGAATTTATGTTAGAATTATCTAAAACTAAACAACTAGATTTGATTCAATGTTTTAACTTTACTAGTAGGTACATTTATGACATACTTAATTTAGATATTCCATTCTTTGAACAATATATTCAAAAAATCTACCCAAACGAACTAGTCTTAAATAGATTGTGTCAAGCCAATACAGACGCTGCGTATTTAGACTTACATCTTACTATTAATAATAATATGATTAAAACTAGTTTATACGACAAACGGGGCGACTTTAACTTGGAAATTGTGAATTTTCCATTTCCAGATACGTTTGATTCTTAATATTTAATCACCTAAGCTTGTTTTATTAGTAATGCAATTTTACAGTACCGCCCCTTTAATATTTTTATTGAACAGTACTGCCCCTGGATTTTGTTTACGTCATCGTGTCTTTGCTTGTTAAAAACGTCATAAGATACTATTTCTCTTTCCTGGCTACATTGATTTCTTGTGACGTCATACGACCAACTTTCACAGTTGTTATATACATGCATGGGCCATTAGGTTTATAGCGTTCAATTTTCATTTTATTTTCTCTCTGACAGGCGTTTCTTGTTTGATTTATTGTTTAGCAGTACGTAAACAACCAAGCAATGTAATATGGAACTTTTACACCCATTATTGCTGCTTCTTCCTGCATTTGTGCGATGATGATCTGAAATATTAAATTTATGATGCTATATTCCTAAATCTTTCTCTATAAAGAAGGAATGTAGTTGACACTTGTTCGTAGTTTCATTTCATCGTTCCTCAAAAAGTTGTAGCTTCTGTTGCTCTGGTCTCTTTCCTTCCATTGAGTAATTAAATGGTAATTAAATTGAATGCGTTTTAATTCCCTATTATTATTGTTTAATTTGAGTTACAATGGTAAGAGGTTAAATTTTATTTAAACTTTAATGTATCATGAATATTGCTGGGCCAAGTGTGAGGTTGAGCGCTCAAAAACCGGTCTAAACCCCCAATGCTTTGCATTGACCGTTCCAAGGCGGTGACCCCAGCTTTATTCATTTATGTGTTATGTATGTTGTTTTGTATTGTGCTGTTTTGTGCTGTTTTGGCGATTGGTCACTTGCCTTAAATAAAGGACCAACTAAGTGTGTATAATGAGAATTCAGTACTGCTCCAGCAGCTGGAGTTTCACTTCTTTAAATTTACATATGTCTCACTCGATCATCATCAGAAATGACGAGGCTTTACCTTCGTTAGGCAGTTTTCGATTTCAAATGTGTTTAAACAGTGGATTAATGCAAATCCGAAATGCAGCCGCGCAAAGTAAGAAATGAGGAATTATTTTGGAATTTACTGGTCGTTACGGATAAATATATCGTCATTTTCATAGATGTTTCTTTCGAACAGGTCTATCTTATTTCGTTCCAACTCAATTTTGTAAAAAATAATAGAATCTACTACCAACACATTGTTACTGAAGTATTTCAAGCATACAGCAGGGACGTTGAAGGTACAAAAACACAGCATAGTCCTTTAAAAGTTTTGAGTAAATAACCTTAACTTCATTGACGTTGCCAATACACTGTTGTCAAGAGAGTGCTGATGTTATAATTTGAAAAGTGGATTGAAATATTCATTGCCTTTATCCCTGCATTCATGAGGAAACTGGTGCTAATTCAGTTCCCCATTTATGCTTGGAAAGTCGTCGAAGGCTGGAGTTATTAACAAAGTTCATAATAACTTCATTGAAGTTACTAAGGGAAGGGAAGTAACTGCGCGTGGACCAGTTTATGGATATGAAAAACACATAACAGGGCGTGAATCGCATTGTTAATACACGATTTCTTCTGTTGAAGCCCTCCTTTTGCCAAGTTTGTGCACCCCGCCAGAGGGCATTATAGATAGAGTAATTATGCAATAATAATGAAAAATATTGCTATTTTCACTGTTTGACTGTGAAATGACGTCATTTTTTTTAACGAAATGACGTCATAAATCCAGCGAAATTATCCAATCAACTATTTTGTGTCAATGTGTCAGGAATTTTGTTGGTAAGCGAGCCTCAGCCTCTGGCGAGCTTACTAACGAATTTCATGGACGAGTTTCATAAAATATGGTATGATATGACAACGAGTGTCAGATCTTTTTTATCACACTGCGGGATCACATGCTTTTAAATTAGCAAAGTAAATAAATATTTACGCAAACATAATGATAAAATCGCGAATGTTGTTTACATTTTGTGACGTCATTTGACGTTGCAACGTCATTTCGTCAAAATAACAAAATGCGATTGGTCAATAAACGAAATATAAGCCAATGAAAACGCTTTAAAATGTGGTATTACACATGTGTAATAAAAAAAATATGTAATGGTTGTATTACATGGGAAACAGGGTATAGAATGCGATAAAATATAATTACAACTGCTTTAACGTTCATATGAATGCTGCATTCTGATTGGATAATTTGTTCACGTGACCGGTTTTTCATTTTTCGATGAACCCACTTCGCCCGGGGGAGGGGGAGGGAGTAACTTCCCAAATTTTAGGGTAGGGGTGTCCCGCTGAGACTTCCGAAATGTGACCCTTTTTTATACCGGAATTCTGATAAAGTAGACCCATTTTGATACAAGATTTTTGAAAAAGCATACCCATTTGTTTACGATACCATTGAGAAAGTGGACCCATTTCAATACTTTTTTTTTAATAAACTGGACCCTTAGTTGAACTAGAGAAATATCTAAACTGTAAACGAAGACAGATTGGTCGCTTTCCAATTCGTCTATCGTAATAGAAATCCCCATTTTCAATATGTTTTCAACTTTTAATAAAATCCTATATTTAAGTATGGCCGGAAATCAAATATGTTTAAGTGTTTTCTTAATTTACTTTCAAAGCCTGTGATAACGATTTCTTGATGCCACACATAATCAAAAGTTTCTACAAAACATTTATTAGAGCTATTATCCAAGATGTCACAATGACAGCCGGGATTGGCAGAGTATAATTCCGTGTACACATGTAGCGTAAAGTCGGTTATTTTGATAGTCGTCTAATTCCGACACAATTTTCATAAATCATCTGCAGTAATTGCACTTTTCCGGCACTTTTAGATTATGTAGATTTTGTCACATTTATGACGTATGCTAATATATGACGTCAGTGCGTATAATCTTGGTCGATCAAGCAGCATATAAAAACAGTCAAGTTTCTGCATCTCTCCCGCTAGCTCTACTGAAAATTTACTTTTTGATACCCATTTTATATGCAAGAATGACATTTATCATACCCATTTTGATACTGATACTTTCAAATCTATTTGCATTTATATACAAGCAAATTTCTTATTTCAATACCCATATCTATACTAAGATGCTCAAAACCATACCCATTTCTATAATTTAAGTCGAAAATCACTCACAATAAAATCGGCACACCCCTATGGCACGCCTGAACCACAAAAATGAGAAAAACTAAGTTTAAGTTACTTAAACTAGGTTTTTCTCTACTTAAATTCAATTTAAGTTACTTAATTCGAATTAACGCTGCTTAAAATGAATTTAAGTAGTTTTTGTGGTTCCCGCGGCGTTAACGCTAATTAAAACACCGAAAATGCATTAACGGTGCTTAATGGTAATTTTCTTACTTAAGTTGAATTAATTCAACTTAACAAGGATTTTCTCTATCAATTGTACTATTTTCAATTAAGTTGCGTTAAAATAGGTTTTTCTACTTAAAATATGTTTTCAGTTACACGAATTCAACTTTAGTAAGGAATTTTACTTAAGTTGTAAAGTCGAATTGTTTTGATTGGTCAGTTAATGATCCGGAAGACCTAAGCCAATCAGAAACGTCGTAACAAACGTAAACAGGAAAGGATATTCTTCTACCGCCATTTACAATTTTGCAATGGATCGGTTACAACGCACGCATTTACCTACAGCTGACAGTGTTCTTGAAAGAGTTTCAATAACACTCAGAGATGTACAGAGAGGCAAACAGAACGGCAACCTTGACGTTTCTGCAGCTCGCACCCAGATCGCCAGTCTTCTTACAAACTTGCAGAGACTTGAGAATGACCACACCGTCCCAGAGGATTTACTGAAGAGCACCATCCAGTCAGTAGTGTTAGTCAGAGATAGTCTCCCTGATTTGACTCAACATGCTCAACACAGCAGTCATTCAGTTGATCGTTATGGTGAGTAGAATGCTAAATATAACAAACTTTTTGGCCTGTCATGCATAAAGGGGGTAAGGAGGGAGTCCCATCCCGAAATCCTGTACCTATTATTTTGCTCCTTTGAGTCCTTTCCCGATTTCCTGGATTAAATTAAATTCATTCCCAAATTCCAGATAAAGGTATAAAAAAATGTTAGGCAAATTGTTTTAAATAGATCTAAACCGCAATGCATATCTTACAGTCCCAGCCAAACTCACAGGACCTCAGGACATGACTGGTAAAAAAATTGGAGGTCCAGTAAGGTGACCACAGAATTTATTAACAAACCTGACAACCAATCAAAACGCTTGTTTCATATGCTTATTTTCGGACGCGAGTTTTGACTTAACGATAATTAATAATTCAACTTAAGTAAAAATTTTATTACTTAAGTAATAATTAAATACAATTAACGATGCGAAAGCACTTAAATTAATTTTAAGCAGCGTTAAATGCAATTTAAGTAACTTAACGGTAATTAAAATCAATTTTTGTTGTTCGGGCGCACTTAACGAGTTAAACTAAGTTTTTCTCTGCTTAATTCATTTTTCTCACATAAATAGAAAATAACTCTTCTTAACTACTTAATGCATTTAGTAGCGTTAATTCGAATTAAGTTACTTAAATTGAGTTTAAGTAGTGAAAAACTAAGTTTAAGTTACTTAAACTTAGTTTTTCTCTTTTTTGTGGTTCAGGCGTGCCATACACCCCTTTATACCCGTATATAGGAAGTTACCCCCCCCCCCCCGCGGGCCACTTCGTATGCAAATTTAAACATGAATATTCATAGCGCTACTTTCTGGTCATAAACAAGCTACCAAAATAACGTTATGTTTTGCGCGAAACTTAATGGCGTTGATTTTATTGGTCAATAGCGAAATTACGTTTTGTGCGCGAACTTTAACGATATACAGTACTTATTTGACAGAGATGAAACCGAAACTGAAAATAGATTCATACGCTTGATTAAAAAGGACTTTTATGACCCTTACCATGATAGAATTTCTGCTTTAAGATCATTTTGTGTTGTAATTATAAGAATTGAATAACATTTTTCTGCATTTCATATGTGTATGAACTGTCGGGAAAAATACACCTAATACTTGCATAAACGCCGTCGGCGTTTATGCAAATTAGGCGTATTTTCAAAACAGTTCGTACACCGATGAAATGCAGAAAAATGCTATTCATTTCTTAATGTCTCTAGATCTATAACGCTCAAAATCAACGAAAATTTCGTTAAGAATTTTGTCAAATAAAGTTAACACCTAAACAATCAGTGTTCCTTATAGCAAGAGCCACAATTTCAACGCTGGATGTGGTTTGATTACATAGATTTTTGTAGATACAAAATGCTCGTTTTTAGCTCGGCTGTTTTCGGAGAAAACCCGAGGTATTGTCATAGCCTCCTCGTTGTCCGCCGTCCGGGCGTCGTGCTAAAACCTCAACATTGGCTCTAAAATTAAAGTGCTTCCTTTTACAACTTTGAAACTTCATATGCACATGCACCTTGATGAGATCTACACGACACACCCATTTTTGGGTCACTAGGTCAAAGGTCAAGGTCAGTGTGACCTCAAATATAAAACTTTAACTTTGCCTCTAACATCAAAGTGCTTTCACCTACAACTTTGAAACTTCATATTTACATGCACCTTGATGACTTCTACACGCCACACCCATTTTTGGATCACTAGGTCAAAGGTCAAGGTCACTGTGACCTCTAATATAAAACTTTAACTGTGCCCCTAACATCACAGTGCTTCAACCTACAACTTTGAAACTTCATATGTACATGCACCTTGATGAGTTCTGCACGACACACCTATTTATGGGTCACTAGGTCAAAGGTCACTGTGACCTCTAATATAAAACTTTAACTTTGCCTCTAACATCAAAGTGCTTCCACCTACAACTTTGAAACTTCATATATACATGCATCTTGATGACTTCTACACGCCACACCCATTTTTTGGGTCACTAGGTCAAAGGTCAAGGTCACTGTGACCTCTAATATAAAACTTTAACTTTGCCTCTAACGTCACAGTGCTTCCACCTACAACTTTGAAACTTCACATGTAGATGCACCTTGATGAGTTCTATACGCCACACCCATTTTGGGTCACTAGGTCAAAGGTCAAGTGCCACTGTGACTTCTAAAAAAAAAAAAAAATCTGACAAGCTTTCGCAGCCTAGCGTGGCACCCGTTATGCGGTGCTCTTGTTATTTATTTGTGACACATTTAAGTCCATTTTAATTTCCCGCGAACAAAATGAAATGACGTGCATAATGTCCATATTGCCATCTATTTATGATTCAAGATTCATGAAAAAATATTAATGAACTTTTAAAGTTATCGCAGGATCCAGAAAAAACCCACCATTTTCAGCAGTATCTCTAGTCTATTTGTTGCTATAGCAACCATAATTTTTGGCGTAGGAACAAAATGCAATGACGTGCATAATGTCCATATTGCCATCTATCCATATTTCAAGTTTCATGAACAAATATGAAGAACTTTTAAAGTTATCGCAGGATCCAGAAAAAAACACCATTTTCAGCAGTATTTCTGGTCTATTTGTTGCCATAGCAATCATAATTTTTGACGTAGAAACAAAATGAAATGACGTGCAAAATGTCCATATTGCAATCTTTCCATGTTTCAAGTTTCATGAAAAAATATGAAGAACTTTTAAAGTTATCGCAGGATCCAAAAGTGTGACTGACTGACAGACAGAGCGCAAACCACAAGTCACCGGTAGGGGACAAAAAATGGCAATTTGTATCTACAAACATCTATTTTACTAGACAACATCTGGCGTTGAAATTTCGGCAATTGCCATAAGGAACAATGATATTTTAATGTTAAGCTTTATTTTACCAAATATTGTACACAATTTCCGTTGATTTTGAGTTGTAATGTTACTTTAAGTAAGTAAAAGGTGAAAAAGCATAAAATAAAAAGAAAATTTGTTGGATTCGGTGGAATGTCGATTTTAATTTACTCGTGAACATTGAATTATTTTTTTGTCTATGAAAATCTAAAAATAGAAAAATGAGTTCCGAAAAGGTGTTATTTTCATCGGTGAAAATAACCATTTGTTTATTTTCACTGCTCTTATTTCACTGCAGAAATGACGTCTTTTATCATTAGGTATAAAAGAAATATATGATCAATCGTATTTATTCATTTTCACCACCGATTGCACAACTTTTTTCAGAGACGACAAAATTACCATACCTTTTTAGAATTAACACAACAAAAGAGGGAACACACATAAGTTGCTTTTTTTATTGAAAGAGACTGTAGTGATAAATGCTGAAATACGATTTGTTCAAAAAAGAGCACAGATGAAATCAAGAATAAACAATTATAAATTTATACAAACCCATAGTTTTAAAACAAGTTGTAAACATCAGTATGACAAAATAAATAATAAAATAGTTCATTTCTAAATTGAACATAATAAATGTTACTTATTATGGTGATATGTTTAGGGTACATTTAATTTAAAAAAAAGGTCAGTGATAGAAGTACGCCCTGTCTAAGAAGTGGACCCCATGGGATGCCATATTTGTTATTTGATTATTAAAATTAACTTCCATTTAATTAAAAAAAATATCAAGAAAGTTAGGTGAAGATGCTGTGAACAGTGAATAAATTTAGAGAGTTTGAACAGCATTTTTCTTATAAACAAAGGGCAGTTAATCTGAAGTTCCTGGTACCATTTGGCTGGTAATCAAACCAGGCCTCCATTTTATGCTGTTCTCCATTTTATGTCAAGTCAAGAAACATTTCCTGAAGGTTTGGTAAATAAATGAGGACAACTGTCAGAGTTATAAAAGATTGCCTCCATTTTATCTCAACAAACATTTTCAGAATGTTTGGTAAATATATATTATGAAAACTGAACATGTTAGAGAGAAAAACAAGAGGGCCTGAAAGGCCTAAAGTCGCTCACCTGAGATAACAAGATATTATTGGGACAAATCGTCTTAACAACTTTCATGAAGATCAGAAAATAAATGTGGCCTCTAGTCTAGAGTGTTTACAAGGTTTTTCTATAGCCATAAAAGGAAAAATGCCCCACCCCTGGTGGCCATGTTTGTAAAGCAACCAAAACCATTTTCCCACTAATCCAAGATATCATTGGGACAAATCTTCTGACCAAGTTACATGATAATCGGAAAATTAATGTTACCTCTAGAATGTTAACAAGGTTTTACTATAGCCATATAAGATAAAATGCTCCGCCACCATGGTGGCCATGTTTTTCAACCAACCGGCATCATTTTTGAACTCGTCCCAGATATTATTGGGATGAATCTTCTGACCGAGTTTCATGAAGATCGGACTATAAATGTGGCCTCTAGAGTGTTAACAAGATTTTACTATAGCCATATAAGGAAAAATGCCCCGCCCCTTATCAGCCATGTTTTTCAAGCAAAGGTTACCATTTTCGAACTCATACAAGATATCATTGAGACAAATCTTCTGACCAAGTTTTATGAAGATCGCAAAATTAATGTGGCCTCTAGAGAGTGAACAAGGTTTTACTATAGCCATATAAGGAAAAATGCCCCGCCCCCTGGCGGCCATGCTTTCAACCAACCGGCATCATTTTCGAACTCGTCCAAGATATTATTGGGATGAATCTTCTGATCAAGTTTAATGAAGATTGGACAATAAATGTGGCCTTTACTGTGTTAACAAGATTTTACTATAGCAATATATAGCCATATAAGGAAAAATGCCCCGTCCCTTGGCAGCCATGTTTTTCAAGCAAAGGTTACCATTTTTGAACTCATCCAAGATATCATTGGGACAAATCTTCTGACCAAGTTTCATGAAGATCGGAAAATAATGTGGCCTCTAGAGTGTTAACAAGGTTTTACTATAGCCATATAAGGAAAAATACCCCGCCCCCTGGCGGCCATGTTTTTCAACCAACCGGCATCATTTTCGAACTCATCCAATATATTATTGGGATGAATCTTCTGACCAAGTTTCATGAAGATCAGACAATAAATGTGGCCTCTAGAGAGTTAACAAGATTTTACTATAGCCATATAAGGAAAAATGCCCCGCCCCATGGCAGCCATGTTTGTCAAGCAAACGTTACCATTTTCGAACTCATCCAAGATATCATTGAGACCAATCTCCTAACCAAATTTCATGAAGATTGGACAATAAATGTGGCCACTAGAGAGTTAACAAGGCAAAGGATGACGGCGCACGACGCATGACGGACAAAAAGCGATCACACAAGCTCACTATGAGCACGTTGTGCTCAGGTGAGCTAAAAATAAATGTGCCAATTTGGCCATCCGCTAAATCCCATAATATGTTCTTTTTAGAGATATTAAGGTTATAATAAGATTCGTTTCTTGATTATTATTTTTTTGCCTGCATTTTTTTTCAGATTCCATGAAAACAGTACCAGTTACTTACAGAGTTAATTATTTTAAAAACATGATAACATACACAATTGAAAAAAAGGAGATTAAAGTCAATGTGAGTATATATAAGTAAATGTGAGTATATATAAGTAAAATAGGAGTATGAAATGGAAATTAAAAAAATCTTTAGATTCGGGTAAAAATATCTGTCAAGAATGTAGGATAGTACAAGGCCTACACCAAGAACATTATGATTTACTAGTATCATATAATTTTGCATCTCTATCCTTTAATTGATAAGCATAGTTTATACACTTTATAACATTACAAGTAAACAACATTTGATGAATTTATTACAATTAAGCTTGTCAAAGTGGTCCACATTACTTCAGTGAACAAATTAAATCTCAATTAGTCAGTTTACGTATATGATGACAAAACACTAAAACATATATATTGCAACATTTAACATAAATATTTATCCTCAAAATCTTTATTCGGAGAAGGAATATAAAACTAAACATGACAGCCAAAGTCCCTTACGGGCTCACCTAAGACCCAAATGTACTGTTCTAAGCTGCATGGTATTGTCTCACCATTGCCCATCATGGAAAACTGCCATCCCATCCCAGGCGTTCTTTTATTTAAAAAATAAAACCTTTTTCAACCCTAGCCAAACTATCATTAAGACAAAGGTTCTGATCAAGTTTCATAAACCTTGAACAAAACAAAAAATGGAATAAGTATAATAATGATTGGGCAAAAAGTGTGACTTCTACTGTATTTCTACAGCCCTGTAAGGAAAACTGACCTGCTTCTTAGAAGTCATGTTTTTCAAAGAAAAAGAACCATTTTCAAGCTCTGCAGAGAAATCAGTAAAACAAGTTTCTTACTAAGTTTCATGATTTTTTGACAGGCAAGAGCAAATCTATAACTTCTTTCTCATAAAAAAACGGCATAGGAAATTGAAATGGCCCTTAGCATAAATGAAAGACTAAAGACTAAAATGACTGGATATACTATAACAGCACATGTAAATATTGTAAAATGAAATTTATAAAAGAAACCACTGTTAAAAACTTTGTCATCTTAATGTACATGTTTTATACAATATTACAAATACATACATATGTATACATGTAAACAATCTGTAAATTGAAAACAATTTTTGAAACATCTACATTACCAAAAATTCTAAAGTTCTGACATTCCAGATGCAGAAAGTGCCTATATTAAAACAATTGTTAAAAAACAGCATTACGTTTAATGAGTAAACAGAGAAAAACATTAACATTTATAAAACACCAAATACAGAGTACATACTTATACAGCCTACACATTATTGTCTATCAAAATAGGTATCATGTCATCATTGAAACATTTACATGTTTACTAAATGAAACAACATGCACCGGTACATTGAATTTATGAAGGACAATTACACATCTGCACATGAACAACAAAGTGAAAACCGAAATCAAGAAGACATTATATCTGTCAAGAGTTTTATTGTCATTTCAAATAACTTTTTATACTGAGTTTATTCTTACAAGTAACTGCAATTTACCTTAAATATTTTCTGATATGTATCTTTATATAATAATACATAACAACCATATTAGTAAAACAGGTGTAAAGTTTGCATGTAAAACAAATAAATACCATCATAATTCTTAAAATACTGCAAAGTATTGACAATTATAACTTAGAATTGAGTATACCATAACATCTTAGGCAGGAAATAACATTAAGTGCTCTCTTAAAGAATGATAATTATTGAAGCCTACTTGTTTCAAATACTCATGTATTTTGTTTGTTTAATTTCTAATGTATTTTATCTTGTTATTCTTTATTTTTGTTTAATATATATATATATATATATATATATATATATATATATATATATATATATATATATATATATATATATATATATATATATATACAAAGAAGGTTCAGATGTTTGAAGCTTCTGCTATGCATGCAGAAATGATTTCTTTTCTTCTAAAATATATTGAGGCAAGTATATTAAATTTATTGTAGATTAATATTAAGAGACAACAGAAATGAGATTACAGTGCCCATATCTGGCGGTAGGTATGGGTTGTTGTTGGCATTGCCACCTATGTCAACCATATTTCACATTTCGTCACTTTCGCCAATGGCAACAATGATGATGACTGCCAGAGACAGACTGAATAGCCCAATGCCTTGTACAGCCAACACCCAGACCTTGAATGACTTCACACCGGCCTGAAAGAGATCAACACATATGCAGACATATACTGCACAGTAAACTATCAATTAACCCTTTGCCTGCTGGGAAATTTGTCATCTGCTAAAATATCGTCTGCTGAATTTCTAAAATTAGCATTTTCTTCGCTATTTTTTTCAAAGAATACTATCAGAATAGCAAAATGTTTGGATCCTGATGAGACGCCACGTTCTGTGGCGTCTCATCTGGATCCAAACTGTTTGCAAAGGCCTTCAATATTTGGTTCCAGCCCCGAAAGAGTTAACATGTACACTTCATTATGACCACAAATATTGAAGCTTAGATTGAAAAGCTAGATAAAAGTGAAGGATTAACCTGCATAGAACAATGTAATTTAAAGACAATTACTGAATTCTGGTGCTACCAGTTGCTTTAGTTTTCAAAGTTGTATCCTTTAATATTGTTTTAATCTTTTATGTTACTTGTTGAAAAATATGGAATGGTTTGCCGTTAAAATATTATGAAGGTGCCCAAGCCAGGCAATAAACAACAAGAGGGCCATCATGGCCCTGAATTGCTCACCTGACTAACCTTGCTACACCAACTTAAATTCTATCAGACTATGGCTAGCTATATAATGAAGTGCAAATAGGCCACATTTATTATAAGAGCTGTCCCAAGGGAGCAGGCTGGACTTTAGTGAAGGTTTGATAGTATCAGCAATAAATCAGTGAAGTTGTAACTAAATGTTATATTGTTTCAAAGATATGTGACCAAATTTTTGACCCCAGATGACCCAAATACAATCCCAACCCAGATTTCATCAAGATTAACATTCTGGCCAAATTTTATTAAGATTGGATGAAAACTGTGACCTCTACTGTCTACACAAGTTTTTTTATATTTTATTTGACATAGTGACCTAGTTTTTGACCCTAGATGACCCAAATTTGATCCCAATCCAGATTTTAACAAGACAAACATTCTGATCATATTTCATTAAGATCTATTACTGTGACCTCTATTGTCTACACAAGGTTTTTCTATGATTTGACCTAGTGACCTAGTTTTTGACCCCTGATGACCCAAATACAATCCCAACCCAGATTTCATCAAGATAAACACGCACGCAGGACATCACACGATCACATAAGCTCACAGTGTCATTATCGTTACATGTGAGCTAAAAATAAGATTCAATGCTGAAGATTTGTTTTTTCAAGATTTTGTGAACACGGAAATTAACATTTTGACAAAGTTTAGAAAGAATGAGTCATAAAGGTAAACTGATGTTCATGAGATTCAACCAAGTAACTCTTTTCCTTGATGCACATGACCCAGATTAGATATTGGACTAGATATTTTCAAACTAAACTTTCTGAATAAGTTTTATGAAGATTGAGTCATAAACGAGGCCTCTAGAGTGGTAACAAGACCATCTGTCATAGTTTTTCGACGCATATGATCAAGATTTTGAAATTGGCCTTGATATTGCCAAGATAAGCATTCCAACCAAGTTTCATCAAGGCTCAATGAAAAATGTGGCCTCTAGCGTGTTACCATGCTACAATACACACCAAACACAACACATCCTACAACACCTGACAAAGGTAGATTACAATAGATAACTTTGAGCAATTTGTGCTCAGAAATGAGAAATGTGTGCTCAGAAAAGCTAGAAATATGGCATAGAACTCTCAGAATGAATTAACTCCTGTAAACAATCCAGAATAAAAATAAATTAAATGCAGTTTGAACATTTCTTCTTGTTTCTGACTTGAACCTCTTATAATTGCAAAATATATACATGTATATTACGCCTATTGTCGTCCTCTTATGATATCACTGTTAAATTATAATTAATCTTTTTGGCTAAACAAAAGTGCCTCTGAAAATGAGATGTTGAACGTTTCAAAGCCCCATTGGCTATGAAGACCAAGAAGCTACGTTACTAGTTTTTAAATGATTAAAGTTATCACACTAATAGCAAGAGGACCAAAGCCTGATCTGAGACCCAAAAAATCTTGGGTAACTGTTCTCAACAGAAAGTGTTCACTAAATTTCACAATAAAATTGCTTTTACACCTAACAGCCATGTTTAATAAAAAGCAACAATCATTTTTAATTAAGTCCATATATAACAAACCACAATCATTTTTTTTCCTCAAATATCATAGCATGCCCTACTGAAAATAGTTTGTTTATGGAAGGGTGCAAATCCCTTGATATATGGTGTATTAAACACACAACAAGAGCACTGCATAGTGGGTGCCAACGCTTGGCTGTGGGTGCAGTTTTTAATAAATGAAAGTAAATGAATTACTGTGGGTCACAGAGACTTTGATCTTAGACCTAGTGACCCAAAAATGGGTGTGGCGTGTAGAAGTCATCAAGGTGCATCTACATAGGAAGTTTCAAAGTTGTAGGTGGAAGCACTTTGATTTTAAAGCCTATGTTAAAGTTTTATATTAGAGGTCACAGTCACCTTGACCTTTTACCTAGTGACCCAAAAATGGGTGTGGTGTGTATAACTCATCAAGGTGCATCTACAAATGAAGTTTCAAAGTTGTAGGTGGAAGCACTTGGATTTTAGAGCCTATGTTAAAGTTTTATATTAGAGGTCACAGTGACCTTGACCTTTGATCTAGTGACCCAAAAATGGATGTGGCGTGTAGAACTCATCAAGCTGTTGCTACATATGAAGTATCAAAGTTGTAGGTGGAAGCACTTAGATTTTAGAGCCAATGTTAAGATTTTAGCACGGCGGAAGGGGGACGAAAAGCTGGCTATGACAATACCTCGGGTTTTCTCAGAAAAAAATAAGTGTAGGGTTATTGCCCTACACCCTGGCTGCCATTATGATCAACAGACTTGAACAATTGTCACACTATCACAAAAACAAATGTGCTGATCAATTTTCATCATGATTGGACAAAAAAAATGACTTCTAGTGTTAACAAGGTTTCACAATAGTCATATATGGCAAACTGTCCATTCCATGGCAGCTTTGTTTGTCAACATACTATAACCATTTTCAATCCACCAAAGAGATTACATTAGAACAATTTTGTTTTATCGCTTAAAGAAGATTGCACAAAAAGTGACTTCTACTGTGTTAACAAGCTTTTTCATTAACTTTACCTAGTGACCAAGTTTTTGACCTCACATGACCCAATTTCAAACTGACTCAGATTACATTTGGACAATGTTCTGAGCAAGTTTCACGTAGAAAGGCTAAGAGGTTTTGCAGCTAGAGTGTTAAATAGACAAATGTTGATATGAGTCGTGTTCTGATAAAACTGGGCAAAATGCATGTGCGTAAAGTGTCATCCCAGATTAGCCTGTGCATTCCGCACAGGCTAATCAGGGACAACACTTTCTGCTTTTATGGCATTTTTCGTTTAAATGAAGTCTTTTCCTAGCAAAAATCCAATTCAGGCGGACAGGCTTATCTGGGACGACACTTTACGCACATGCATTATGCCCAGTTTTCTCAGAAAACTGGCTCATATGACTTAACAGGCATGACGGACAAAAGGCTTCAACAATATGATACCATGAATATATTCTGTGCAAATAAATAACATACTTGTTGAAATGATGAATCATTATCACCAGCAGTGTTGTTCAACTCAAAACTTTCTCCTTTCTTGCCTGAAAACAATTCATACAAGTGATTAAGCAAACAGCATAAAATGAGGCAGCTGCCAACTTTGGACATTCTGGTAATAATGTTATCTTGCGTTTATTCAAGCCTGATTTGTATGGTATACTCATTTAAGCAACATTTCCCAAAACAAAAAACACTCACATATCAAATATCATGTTTTCATGTATACATAACATTGTTTTAAGAATTAAAATGAGTTAATCTTTAAAGGAGGTACTTGTAGATGTAAAATGACCACCAATCTGCTTTTATACTCATTTATTAATAATTGAGTTGCGATAATTGCTAAATATGGCTATGTGAAACTAACTTTTTATGACAGGTAATTAATGGATAACACTTCCAGCAATGTGCTACCTTTTCTAACCCTTACATGTGACAACAGAAAACCACATTACACAAGGCACTGTTGGGGAAAAATACTGGCACAATTTGAGATCCACAAATTTAAGATCCCACAGAATGCCATTTCTCTTTGTTTAGCTACAAAGATGTTGACCTTGAAATGACTGGCTCTAAATTGCAATCCCAAGCTTAGTCTGCGCATAATCTACCATCACATAATACTTCAAGACAATAATAACACTTACCCCCATAAGAAGAAAAGTGAAAATGGCTTTTGCAATCAGCATAAAACCAGAACAGCCTGCGAGTAACTCACATTATGTCCAGGTTTAATGCTGTTTGCTGCTCATCAGTAACTTAGGGTTGGAAATGAAGCCTTTAAAACTTGAATTTAGTAAGAAAGGTCTTTAATTCAAGTAAACTTTCTAAGGGACTACAATGCGTCAAAATATGTATCTAAGTGGGAAATGGTTAAAAATTCATGCCATTGAGAGTAAGCCATTTTTCTGTTTTTGGTAACAATGACCTTGGCTTTTCATAACACGTCATAACAAGATGTGTTTGTGAAACACAATGTCCCCCTATATGACGTTTGACCTTAAAGGATGACCTTGATCCTTCACCACTCAAAATGTGCAGCTCCATGAGATACACATGCATTTCCAATATAAAATTGTTAGCTTCAATATTGCAGAAGTGACATTACATGAGCAATTTTGACCCATATATTTGACCTTGAAGGATAACCTTTACCTTTCACTATTGCCAATAAAGGATCACTATTAACAGCATAATCTCCCCTGTCAGATAAACAGTTTGAGCATCTTTTCACAAATTTGTAAAATTGTACATTTATTCAAGGGACACACTATGCAACAATTGTTTTTGATTTGATTATACTTTTTCATGAAATACACAATAGTGACCCCTTATTGGCGAGTTGACTGTATGTTCAATATTGAATAATTTTCTGCCATTTTAAAGCTTATTACTTCCCTTAAATCTGTATTTTTTACCGTAGACCGTAAAGGATGACCTTGACCTTTTACCACCATGTGTTTGTCAGAAACACAATGCCGCCTACTGCACCGCTTTGATTTATTTAATAACAAGATGTGTTAGTGAAACACAATGTCCCCCTATATGACGTTTGACCTTGAAGGATGGCCTTGACCTTGACCCTTCACCTCTCAAAATGTGCAGCTCCTTGAGATACACACGCTTTTCAAATATAAAATTGCTAGCTTCGATATTGCAGAAGTGACATTACATGAGCAATTTTGACCCATATATTTGACCTTGAAGGATGACCTTGACCTTTCACCACTCAAAATGTGCAGCTCCATGAGATACACATGCATGCCAAATATCAAGTTGCTATCTTTAATATAGCAAAAGTATTCATAAAATAAGCGATTTGGGCCATATATATTTGACCTCAGACCTTGAAGGATGACCTTGACCTTTCACCACTCAAAATGTGCAGCTTCATGAGACACACATGCATGCCAAATATGAAGTTGCTATCTTCAATATAGCAAAAGTTATTGCAAAATGTTAAAGTTGGCGCAAACCAACCAACAGACCAACAGACAGGGCAAATACAATATGTCCCCCACTACTATAGTGAGGGACATAAAAACATGTACAACCCCAAGCTAGGTTTACATGCAAACTTTGTTTCTCATAAGTTTCATTAAGATTGATCAATGTCACTGTTATTAACCTGAAATCACCTGTGTTGAGTTGTTCTATTTCAATAACTAAGACCTAACCCTTGACTTCACTGGCCCAAATGCTATTCCAATTAAGCATTTCATGTAAGCTACCAATTTTAAGTGAAACGTCCATCTCTATCCAAACTTAAGATATTGAGCGGTTACTGCACTTCAATTTTCGGCAAAAAGTGAACACGGCCATGACCAGTCTTGCTTCAAATAGATTTGAAAGGATGATCTCCATTTAAGCTCGCTATTTACAAACTTTCATAAAGTTTGATAAATTCAAATGTAAATTATTGACTGGTAATCACCTTTTTGTTTTGTTTTTCCTATTTTATTATCAGTGTCTCTGACCTAGACCAACCAGGCCTAACATGCAATCCTAGCTGTCTTCATGTAATTTATTGAGCATAAACTGCCTTTCTATGTTTATAAACATATACCTTGACCTTTACCTGATGGCCATAATACCATCCCAAGCTAGGATTCCATGCAAGCTAACTGTATCCCATGTTTTATCTAGTTCTTGACCAGAAACCATCTTAACCCTTTCAGTGCGGGAACCGAATTTTGAAGGCCTTTGCAAACAGTTTGGATCCAGATGAGACGCCACAGAACGTGGCGTCTCATCAGGATCCAAACTGTTTGCTATTCTGATAGTATTCTTTAAAAAAAATCGAAAAAAATGCTAATTTTAGAAATTCAGCAGACGACATTTTAGCAGAAGACAAATTTCCCAGCATTCAAAGGGTTAATAACATGACCTACGGTCCAGGAGTGAAATAGCGTAATGCTCAATTTTGTTTATTACACGGGTGTTATTACACTAGTTATATAACTGTGAAATGAAATAATTTTTTTGGCTAAATGACATCATTATTCCAGCGAATTTTTTTAAGTTAAACTCTTTTGCCATGTGAATAAACGGTGAACAGAGAATAAAATAAAAAGAAAATTTGTTGGTCATGTTATAAATAGAATCTTAGATTTGTGGTCAGTTTGTATTGAATTTATTAAACTTGTCATCTAAATAAAGATAAAAAATCGGCAAGCCTCGTTTTTATCTTTATTTAGATGACTTGTTTAATAAATTCAATACAAAACAACCACTCATACAAGATCCTATATATTGGATGTCCCATCCATGCCAAGCATACCCTTATCCAATTAACAGGATTTTAAACTTTGTTGAAAACGTGGCTAAATAACCAAGAAGATTTTCTTCGCATATTATCATAACAAAACAGTTTATAAAATGAAATTAAATTTATAATGGAATCTGACAATATGCATATTGATGCATTTCAGTTTTACCATGATATTTTAAGATGTTAATAAGGTGACTACTATATTGCAATTCTTTACAACAGAATATACATGCATGCATAAAAAATGAATGTGCAATAAATAATGCGATATAACAGAAAAAAACTGTCCACCAAAGACTAAGCGTACAGATCAAACAGCAGAAAGCGTGGAAGACAAGCTGGTGTGGTTACTAACTTGCAAGTATTAATTAATTTAAGGTATCAATTGGATACTGCCAATATTAACCTGACACTGATCATTAAGAAGAATGAATATTGCACATATATATTCCTTACATGAATTTGCATTACGATGCGTTTAAAAAAAAAGAGAGCAAATTTGTTGAATTGATATTCCCCGCTTATATGCTTCTGGACACAAGTGTTACACCATGTACAATGCCATTTGGCGTGCATCATCTTCTTATCCATATATATACTCATACCAAGTTTCAATGAAATCCGCAAAATCACTTCCAAGATATGGCAAAGATGAACAAACGGAAAGACGGACGGACAACGCCAAAACAAAATCCCTCCGCCTATGGCGGATGATAACAACATTTTCATGGGTGAGTAAATTCATTGAGTTTTAATTTTGCAAAAGTTTTGGATGTTGTTCAGTGGCATATGTTTTTGTTATACGTGTTCCCAACAGAAGAATCACTTGCATTAGGTGGGCCCTGTTTCTCACATTCCAGTGTTTATTATGACAGGCCAATTAACTAGTCCATTGAAATTACAATCCTAACCAACCTGATGATAATGTTAACTTCATTTGAGCTCCATTGGTAATTGTCTGCTTGGGTACTACTTAAATGTACCTAAAAAAACTCCAGTACAGAAAATATACTGAAACGTATCTGGTAATTCTAACACTAAATTGGTCGTAATTGGCTATTTCTTTCAAATTAAGTATGTTAATATTTATGTTTTATTCTGTAAATTGGCCTCAATATCATCAAAACTAACTACTCAAAAAGCATGTTCAGGCGTTTTTTTTGGAAAGAGATTATTTTTTTAGTATTCTGCGGGTTTTTCGACATCCAATTTGGGGCAGGAATAAAACTCAGGTGCAGTCTAATTGGCTGGGTACAGGTAAGTATATTTTCCGTACCTGGGGTCCATTTATGTATACTTAAAGAGTAGCCAGGTTATATTTCCGTATTAGCCAAGCACACAATGACCAATCGAGCTCCATTGCAGCGAATTAGAGAAGATGAAAACATAAAATGTAGCTTCTGTATACTGTTAAAAGAATATTGAAAAACTAAACACGTGTTGGTTTTAAAATTTTTACAAGAATGGGTTTGGGTTTTGTTTTTTTAAGTTTGTTAGAATCTTTAAAAAAAAAAAAAAAACTTTTAAAAATCTGAAAAAATACATTAAATGCATTGTTAAGCTTCGTTTAAAACATGGCAGTATACTTTTTTTAAGACAGTTCAGTGCCTTGCTTCATGACTGCTTTAATAAAATGATGCTCTTAAAAATGGTTACAATAATATTAATAATGTCCACTATAGACCGTTCTAGAATCGATAAATTGACCGCCGCCATATTGTCAGTCACGTGACTGTCCGCCATTACGCTGCTGCTAACTTGTGCGAGTGTGCGATTCCAAAAGCCAAAGACGTAGAGAATACACGCTTCGCCAAACTTAATGAATTATTTTCAGGCGCTTATCACTTTTTTGTTGTTAAAATGATTGTTTAAAGTTGAGATTAATTGTTACAAATAAAATGTTTAAAATGCTTTTGTGTATTTGTTTTATGTGTAGTAGCCTATAAATCAAGTGGTAATCATCGGCGAAAATTTGCCGGTTCAGTCGCTCATATTATGTCTTTGATTAGACTTTACTTGTAACTTTGTACAAACAATTCACGCGTGTATTGTGTTGATTTTAATAGTCGCAACATCAACCAGATTATATTTTAATGAATACTTTTAAAAGATTCTCGCGCAATTAACTACCGCTAATAGTTGTAATTGGTCTCAATTGGTAAAACTCTATATTCTTAAATCATAACATATTATATCAAGTATGATATTTTTGATACGCCTTCCATTATTTTTCTTGTTCTAACTGAAATCAGAGATAAAAAAAATGTTGTTTGGATTTAAATTAAATTTTGTGAGCTGGAATTATGTCACGTGTATTTGATAAATTTTAAAAATGTATTTTATAGGTCTTTGCAGTAACGCAAAACATATGGATAACAAACTTGTTTAGTCAATTAATTGAAAAAAACTCCGAAAAATACACCTAAATAATATTTCAAAAATAAATTATTTAGAGCCAAACAAATTTATTAATACATTTATTTGCATCTTTAAAAAAAACGCGGCATTAGCATCAAAGTAAAGATTATCTGAAGACTGAAAGGCTGACAATTTGACACAACTAATAGTTCTATGCATAAGCCGTATTATTTTTTTGCAAAAAAGCTTCAATAAATTACAATAGTAACACACCTAATTATAAAAATATAATTATCAATGGCATAAGTACGCTAGTGTGATAAACAAATGAGTGATAGAAAGTGTAAGGGGTGCATTGAAAATAAACGTACTTGTAACAAAGCCCTATTAAAAGCGAAGTCAATGAAGGTATTTACATGTAATTTTAATTTGATGGGTTTTGTACTAGTGAGTATGAGTGACAAATATCTAACATTTTGACACACATATATTATATACATATATATTTTTTGAAAATATTTTTTACCTCTGTTTGTGTCAAATGTAATTTTTTGTTATTTCTGATGTCGGTCATGCATTGCCGTAACATTAAATCTTCATATGGAATGACGTGGTTTTAATTAACCGATACCCGCTAAATACGTTAAATGTTTTTACGTAAATTTTATAATTATTTAATACTTTATATATATTTTATATATATTTTTTCATAAATTCATAATTTAAACGAGCTAGTATCGTTACGGTGTACAATTTCTGATATTCTATATTGGACATAACTTTTAATTTGTACAATATGTAACATATCTAATATACGCAACTGTTAAGTATGTCAGAGGTAAATTACCAAACCAAATGGCTGCTACATACTACCAGAAAGAGGAGACATGGTGGCATCATCAATTGTGTTTAATGACCAGACTGTCATCTGCCACCCAGTGTGGGTTATGACACCATGTTGTTAGTTAAGTCTGGACAATATCTGATCAAAACGAGATAATCGGATTATGCAGAACAAAGGGGCAATTAAACACTGGAATGCAAAGGCTTACACGATTGTAAGATTGATGCAAATAATCAAATGAAAAATATTGCATTTATTTTAATTAAATTTAATTAAATGTTTTTCAAACATTTTTATTTAACACTAGCGTAACATATCCCCTGGCAGAAAAACTTTTTTTCCTACAATTTGCATGACAAACAAAATAGTTTTACAAAAAGAACCAAGGCCATGTCACGACGGCATAAGAATTTAGAAAGAATTTCATCCGTTGAATAATCGGTGCTCTCTTATATATGTTACCGCTTGTTAAGCAGCAGTGTAATAGCGGACGCAGAGTATTCAGGGGAGATAATCAGGTAATGACAAAATTCTGGAACGGTCTATAAAAATTACTAGAGCTTTGTCACAGATGTGACGTATACCCACACATGATGCATTAACACAGACTATTTTGCATGCTGTCTTCACAAAACAAGAGAATCTAATTTATGGCGATTTTTTAAGAATTATTATGCAATTATCATTTATGGCCATTTTTGACATTTGAACGCAAAGTGTGACCTTGACCTTGGAGATATCGACATAATTCTTTCGTGCGACACACCATCCCATGATGGTGAACAAATGATTTTAAAATCACACAATGAACCACATATTTATGGCCCGGCCAAGCTCATTTATGGCCATTTTTGACCTTTGAACTCAGTGTGACCTTGACCTTGGAGATATAGACGTCATTCTTTCGCGAGACACACTGTCCAATAATGATGAACAAATGTGCCAAATGATTTGAAAACAAGCTCATTTATGGCCATTTTTGACCTTTGAACTCAAAGTGTGACCTTGACCTTGGAGATATTGAGGTAATTCTTTCACGCAACACACTGTCCAGTGATGGTGAACAAATGTGCCAAATGATTTTAAAATCTCACAATAAACCACATTATAAGTTATGGCCCGGACAAGCTCATTTATGGCCTTTTTTGACCTTAAAACTCAAAGTGTGACCTTGACCTTGGATATATCAACGTAATTCTTTCGCGCGACACACCGTCCAATGATGGTGATCAAATGTGCCAAATGATTAAAAAATCTCACAATGAACGACATAGTTATGGCCCAGACAAGCTCATTTATGGCCATATTTGACCTTTGAACTCAAAGTGTGACCTTAACCTTGGAGATATTGACGTAATTCTTTTGCGCGACACACTGTCCAATGATGGTGAACAAATGTGCCAAATGATTTTAAAATCTCACAAAGAACGCCATAGTTATTGCCCAGACAAACTCATGTATGGCAATTTTTGACCTTTAAACTCAATGTGTGACCTTGGAGATATCTACGTAATTCTTTCACGCGACACACCGTCCAATTATGGTGAACAAAGTTCCAATGATTTTAAAATCTCACAATAAATGACAAAGTTATGGCCCGGACAAGCTCATTTATGGCCGTTTTTACAGAAGCAGACGGCGTTTATGCATAAATTAGGTGTATTTTTCCCGACAGTTCATACACCGATGAAATGCAGAAAAATGCTATTCAATTGTTATAACTACAACACAAAATGATCTTAAATCTGAAATTCTATCGTGGCAAGGGTCATAAAAGTCCTTTGCAATCTAGCGTATGAATCTATTTTCAGTTTGGGTTCCATCTCTGTCAAACGGGTATATTGTTTAAGTTCGCGCAAAAAATATAACTCGCTATTGACCAATAAAAAACAACGCTATGAAGTTTCGCGCAAAACATAACGTCATTTTGGCAACTTGTTTATGACCAGAAAGTAGCACCATGAATATTCATGTCTAAATTTGCAAACGACGTGGGTTCATCTGAAAATGAAAAACCTGTCACGTGAACAAATTATCCAATCAGAATGCAGCATTCATATAATTTTGACAGAAGTTGTAATTATATGATTTAAAAATCTAACAATAAACAACATAGTTATTGCATGGACAAGATTTCGGGACAGACCGACAAACAGACTGACAAAGTGACTCCAATAAAGCCCCCATTTCCAATGGTAATGGGGGTATAAAAATTCACCATGTGTTTGTTATTCATAATGTATGGTTAATAAGAAAATCTGCAACTAATTCACAGTATATATCAGGAACAAAAAGTCAATATGTTTATATTCAACTGGAAAAAATCACAGAAACTATTTCAAACAGACGTTGAACACATGTCCTAATGTTATAATTGCATATATCCTCTTCGCTCTAGTGTATGGTTAGCTGATAAAAATACAATACTCTAATTGGGACATGATGGGGGATATCATTTTGTGAATAAGTGCTCATCGTTAAAAACATAGCTTAACAGTAATAACAACATCTGTACGGCTTTATTGCATGAGCGTTTTAAAGGAAAAATCAATGTCAGCTAAGTGCACAGTATAATTTACTCCCTTTGGTGTAAAGCCTTGATTGCAAAACAAACCAAGAATGAGTGTTCATGGATTATGTTGGATATTTATTGCCTTCAAACCTTAAGTAATTATGTCATTAAAAATAAAACATGATGTTAACATTTTGTACTGAAATTGAGTTGTATCTATACGCAGTACGTGTATGGAATAAAATAGTGAAGCATGTTCATTGACAGAAACAAATAAAAATAATTTTACAGTTAAAACCTTATCATTTATGCTAATACAGTTCACAAGTGTCAGATTAACATTGGTCAGCTATATGTGTAAACCATGGCAAGTTTTCTTTAGGTAGTGTATCCTTTAAAACATTTCAATCCTAAATTATTTCAATCTTTTCATTGTGTGCATCATTCCAGGGATTACATACTTACTATTACAAACTTTTACATGGTATCAAATATAAGTATATAATTCATAATTAATTCAGAAACAAATTTGTTATTTCTATATAAACAAGAGTTTCGCCGTCGGAGACATATGCCCCCCAATCAGGGCTTTGAACTAGTGACCCCAATTTCAATAGGGGTCATCTACTGTCCAAGGCCAAAGAAAATGGGAAGTATCAAGCCAAGTTATTGATCAGAAAGGACTTTCCATTGTGATAATGACAATGACCTTTGACCTTGTGAGTCTAATTTCAATAGGGGTCATCTACTGTCCGACTCCAATGCACATGTGAAGTATCAAGCCAATTGGTTAATTTGTTGTCAAGTTATTGATCGGAAACGATTTTCACAATTATTGTGACAATGACCTTGACCTTTGACCTAGTGACCCCAATACGGCATCTACTGACCAAGGCCAATGCACATGTGAAGTATCAAGCCAATCAGTCCATTCGTTGATGAGTTATTGATCAGAAATGATTTTCACACTTAGTGTGATAGTGACATTGACCTTTGACCCCAATTTGATGGGTTTCATCTACTGCCAATGCACATGTGAAGTATCAAGTCATTCGGTCAATTTGTTGACCAGTTATTGAAACGAACTGGTCTACTGACAGACAGACCGACCAACACACAGACTGACTGACATCCAGCAAAACAATATATATAAGAATATACAATGTTCTTTGAAGGGGGGCATAATAATTCGATCTCTGGGCTGTTAAAAGTAATGTAAATCCCTCAGTTTTGCAAATGTTTTACATACTGTATGTTTTTCTTACACTAACAAATGAGCCCCTCTAGAATAAAATATACCTTTCTAACAGGATTAGCAAAAACCTTGCCTAAGAATCACATCCTGTACTTGCAGTTAAAAGCAATGACATTTTTATTATCTTTTACATATTGATACATATTAAAGGATAAAAAAGTTTGCGCTGTACAGTTTGCTAATATTTAAATGTATTCAATATCATTGAACTATTAACTATTTGCAGTTGAGTTTTCTGAACCAGTTGTATACACTTACCCAAATGTGCATTGCTGATTTTATATTAAATTAGGGATACACCACCTTAAAGAATAACTATAATAATTAATAAAAAAATAAAGTATGAGGATTATTTACTAGATCCTAGGATGGGCATTTTCCCTGTGTCTCCACCTACAACAATTGATTGAAGATCATCCTGTATTGTATGGTAAAGACTGAAATCAGTACCTAAGTGTTATCATTGATATCATGTTGACCATTTTTAATTGGTCGCGTTAGCTGCCGACTAAATTTACAGAGCATGTTTTGCAAATCAGTATGTGCTTAGCTACGCTAAGGATGGTAACTCACTACGCTAGGAACGATTACCACTGCCTGTCTGCACTGCAGATGACGAATGCTTAGGAGCGTCTGCTCTACTACTGCAGTGTGTGTATTTACCAGCTTGTAAGACGACATTGGCCAGTCTAGTGTTTATCATTGAAATCCGTACATATTGGCTGCTTTCAGGGAAAACGGGGCTTTATGCATGTCAAATAAGATTAGCCTGTGCACACTGATTAGCCTGTGCAATGTGCACAAGCTAATCAAGGACGACAACAGCGAACAACTTCAGTGCCTTTAGCGCTTTGATAACACAAGGCTTGTTAACAGAGTAGAATGCATTCTGCACATGGCATCATCTCAACTCAGCCAGTGCAGTTTTCACAGGCTTACTCTTGTCCAAGTTGATGATATATTCTGTTTCAAGGAAGTCTCATGCATTTCACAAATCAAGATAGGCCAGAAAATGAAATCCTGGATAAAATATATATTATTTATAAGCAAGAGATAGAAGAAGAAGAATTGCCTAGCGTAGGAAATTCAAGCTTATACAAAATATCAAAACTATTTCAAAAATATTGATTGACATTTAACATAATTGTATTGTAGTTTTTTTACTTTTGCTTTATATATCTAATGCTATTGTTATTTTATTTCTCTATATTTCAGTTTAATTTATATTCCTTGCAATTTACGAACTTCTGCTTATATCATATTATTGCACGAGTATATGGTTTTAAATGGTTAAAATAAACATGTATAATGTAAATGTAAGGCTTGGATTTCATTTACCTCTGCTGAAGAAATGACAGTAATATGCCAAGCAATTTGAAGAAGCTCTATTATACTAACAAATTAACATGTAAACTATCAATACATATAGTGAGGGATAAAAGCTACATAATTTCTTTATAACAAAGGCTGTTTGTAAAACATGCATGCCCCCATATGGGCTGTCAGTTGTAGTGGCAGCCATTGAGTGAATACATTTTTTGTCACTGTGACCTTGACCTATGACCTAGTTACCTGAAAATCAATAGGGGTCATCTGCCAGTCATGATCAATGTACCTATGAAGTTTCATGATCCTAGGCCTAATTATTCTTGAGTTATCATCAGGAAACCATTTTACTGTTTTGAGTCACTGTGACCTTGACCTTTGACCTAGTGAGCTGAAAATTAATAGGGGTCATCTGCCAGTCATGATCAATGTACCTATGATCCTAGGCATAAGCGCTCTTGAGTTATCATCCGGAAACCATTTTACTATTTCAAGTCACTGTGACATTGACCTTTGACCTAGTGAACTGAAAATCAATAGGGGCCATCTGCCAGTCATTATCAATGTACCTATGAAGTTTCATGATCCTAGGCATAAGCATTCTTGAGTTATCATCCTGAAACCATTTTACTGTTTCGAGTCACTGTGCCCTTTACCTTTGATCAAGTGACCTGAAAATCTATAGAGGTCATCCGCCAGTCATGATCAATGTACCTATGAAGTTTCATGATCCTAGGCGTAAGCATTTTTGAATTATCATCCGGAAACCATTTAACTGTTTCGAGTCACTGTGACCTTGACCTTTGACCTAGTGAACTGAAAATCAATAGGGGTCATCTGCCAGTCATGATCAATGTACCTATTAAGTTTCATGATCCTAGGCAAAAGCATTTTTGAGTTATCATCCGGAAACCATTTTACTATTTCAAGTCACTGTGACCTTGACCTTTGACCAAGTGACCTGAAAATCAAAAGGGATCATCTGCCAGTCATGATCAATGGACCTATGAAGTTTCATGATCCTAGGCCTAAGTGTTCTTGAGTTATCATCCGGAAACCATCTGGTGGACAGACGGACGGACATATGCAAAACCATATACCCCCTCTTCTTCAAAGGGGCGCATACAAATTGACGAGCCTCTGAATGTATGCATAGAATACCTGCTGGGCTTCCATCAGCTTCAGCAGTAGGCACAGTTTGCGCTTTTTTGACAGACGCTATACAGTTAAAAACATAATCAAACTATATCAAAATAAATCCAATAACACAAATGTAGCAGCAGCAAGACAAAGAATTCCCTACATGTAACCATCTCTTCAGATAACCTTGATGATCACCTTGTAATCATGAATACATTAATGAAACATTATAAAAACATGCTTTGAAGAGAAAGAATGCAAGGAGAGTGCAACCAATGAGATGTTGTATCATTTAACCCATTTATGCATAGTGGACTCTCCCATCCTTCTAAATTGGATCAATTTAATTCCAAAATTAGGGATGTCTAGAATATTTATTTCTATATTAAGAATATTTCTTACAAAAATTCCAACTAAGACACCTTGTACAAGCTCTTAAAGATTGACAATGTCCCTTTCACACATTTTGGTTCTGTGACAAAAATGCAAACAAACAAGATTTTCAGAAACTACTGTCCATGCGGGATGAGAATTGAGCAGAAATTACAAAGAACGGAATACAGAACAAAAAAGAGGATAATACAAGTGACCACTTTGAAATGATAATGAACTACATTTAAGATGTGATGTGCTTACTAAAAGCAATTAACACAAAGATTTTGGGGTGTGAAAATTCTTAAGATAGATTTTGAACAACCAGATGCCCATAACAGTGTTACAGGGTAATACAACTGTTGTGACAGACATAGATACACACTTAGCTTAAGTTTACAAGAAGATTTATTTTTATTATTTAGCGTATAGAGGGTCTACTGAGAATTGAAGAAATGATTGCAATAAGCCAAAAAAAAGAGAATACACTGTAACTCCAATATAGAGCGGTCAATGGGGTCCAAGCCGCGAAACAGCGTTATAACGGATCCGCGTTATAGGTTTTGAGCTCATTTACTGCAGGGCGCTATAAAAAAAACAGGTATAGAATAGCCTATAATATAGGTCATGTATATTGCCATGCTGTGTTGACGCAAATACATGCATATAAACCGAATCGAATCGATAACAGTATACATACCGCTTTTCGTATGTGCACATTTATCCGATAATCCAATAAAATTGCAACATCACTTAAAAATAAAAATCTTGAACATTAATGACGATATATGTTTAAGAAATTCGTAAACACAACCGTACGCATATATGCCATTTTCAGAAGTGTTAAGAGTACAGTGCATTATGGGGCAGAGCTTTCATTGGACGAGCAACTTTAAATTTAGATTGAATGCAATACGACTCATGTACAAAAAATTGTTATATTGCGTCATACGCATGCAAAAAACGTGTTTCCCGGGGACTTTCTGATACCGCGCGAAAATGAAAGTGAAACTCTGTTAACAATTGCCGGTACACTGCGTTCGCATGTAAATAAATCGTCTGCATTATTTAATTTCTTATACACGAACTGAAAGAGATTAAATGACATAATACTAGAATGATAATAAAATGACAGAAAAAGTTGTTTTATACAGTAGGCAGTATATTTCACAGCCGCTCATTTAATATAGTCAAACTGCAACCATATAAAAGAAAGAATGTTTCAATCGTTTTGAATTACTTGAATTGTATAACTATCCCGCTTGCACTTAAATTATGGAAATTATCGCACTGAACCGCTCTGATGAGGAATACATGTAATAAACACTGACACGCGAGTTTTTCACACCTTTATTGACATTACACAACAGATTAACACCAATTAGCTGTCGGTGTTGTTTAAGCTCGAGGCGATTATAGGTTACATTACACTAAATCATTGTGTATCCCTCCGTGGTCCATTCGAAAGTAGTGCCTATTTCTAAAGAGTTCCTTTTCTCTTCTTGAATATAAGCCATTTAACAATGTGAGACATGTCTTTTGTGGTTATTTGTAATATCCTGTATGTGTCTTGAGTACTTTGATGCCTTGAATTGGAAGCTAACTTAAAAGATGAACTTTTGAGGGTGTGTTTTCTATTGTGTGGGGCTTTTGTCGAAATTAGGATTCCGAAACGCGTTTTTCTACGGTGGGTTCATTCGACAGCGATTTACTTTCTTAGAAGTTGCGAGACGGTATGTTTTTGATTACAATTATTGGAAGATGACAGATCCATCTTTAAAATGATACCAGGTTCGGAAAAATTGATACGTCGGAAAGGCAAGAAAAATGCTGTTAAAGTTGTCAGTTTTATAATGGGACCCTATGGGAATCGGAATTAGTGTAATATAACCTTTAAAAAGCACATTTACTGCAATGTCAAGGTCACATGGATTCGTCTGCAAGCGAGACAAGTAGAAATGAATTTTAATGAATGTTTTGATGATTTGGGTGCTAAAATAGATGAGAGATGTCAATATTTTGGTCCAAATGGATGTTTTTGGTGGTTTTGGACTCTTCTGGATGGGTGGGGGACCTGGTATGGACAAGTAAGGGTAACATTTCCAACAAATCTTAAATGTAAATATTATCATGTCCCTAGATTGAAGTTTCAGGTGGAGAGCAAGATGAAAAATATGCCAAATTACATGCATGCAGCCCATCTATGCCATTTTTCTCTTTGTTTGTAGGCCTGACCGTTTGTCCTTGAGCCGTAGATGGTCAACAATCCGCTAGCTGTCTTGCTCTGACTGGTGCACTGGACATGATTTCAATGTGAGTCATCATACTGATTGTTTAATTAACACATGAATTTCAGTTTGTTCGTTAAAGTACTAACTTAGCTGTGTATTTACAGTGGACGTAGTGGTGCGCAGCAGGTGGTAGACTAGGTATTTCCATAAATACACTATGTTTACATAATTGCTTCCAGTGGAGCAACATAGCTGATGAGTTAATAGCACTAGTTCTTCAGACAAATAACTTTATTTTCAACCTATAAAGCATATTTAGCTGTAGGTGGGGCCATTTAGCTGTAAGATCTGGCTTTTGTTCTGTTAAGCCCTTAGAGTAATGAATTTCAGAGTGAAGACCATAGCGCCTTTTCCTAGTCAAGTATCGGGCAGCTGTATGTCTTTTCAGAAATGCACATGTCTTCTTAAGCATGTCATTGTGTTTGCTTTTAATAAGATAGGCAATTAACTCATAACCTTTAGACAATGAGCATCTGTAAATTCAGATTTCACTATTTTAGAGTTAGCCAGACCATGATTGAGCTTAAGGATTGTGCTGCGGATGCAGCCTGTGCAGTTCCGGGAGAAAGTCACTGTCTTGGGCAATGCGGTCTGGTATCAGGTAAGCACTATTGAAAGCCTCACACTTTTGGGGGGTCTGAAGCCTTGTGCTGTCAATGCGGTCTGGTTCAAGTACAATCAGAATGCATTTTCAAAGCAGTACTTCATCAGATATGGTTATCTCAAGCTTACAGTTCGCGGGCAGATATGACTTCGATTTGTTCTTGCTAGCAGAACCCCTACAGGCCAAACTATGCGTTAAGCATTATTTTACACAGCAACCCTTGCAGACAGAAAAACAATACTTACAATTACTTCTGGCATTTAATTTCTTATTTCCTTTATATCTCTTTTGTCTGTTTGTTTGCCCTTTTTAACTCTGACATGCCATCTTGCTCACATTGATGGAGCATACCTGTTTTTGTTTAGAGCCAAGTCCCCAGCTGCTCGAGTTTGCCGTGTCGATAATGAGAAAGCCATGGCATGATGTCTCCTCTATGTGTTTCCTTATCTCAGTGTTGAACATAATTGCCAGTTTCAGGGGCCTAAATATTTTATTTTATTAAAGGTCTGGATGATCATTGCCTGACTGCGGGTTTGTGTACACCTCAATCCGACTCTGTGTCCTGAACAGAGGCCGCAGTGGTGCAGCGCTTGTGGACGTTCCATCAACATCCTGAAAGGTCAACACTACACCAAGCTGGGAAAATTGATCCTGATAGTCATCCCCAGGTAGTGGAATGAATGTACACTGAACTACAGAGGAATCACACCCAAATGACTTTCCTGCCACGACATTAGTGTGGCCACTCGCGTAGGAATTCCTTAGCAAACGTGCTCTTTTGCATGGTGACTGTGGGCATTTTTGCAAAACTTACGCTTTCAACACTGGATTTTAAAGAGAATACTTAATCAAATGTCGCTAACAGGACTTATTTATATGAGAGAGACTATCTGGATGCGCATTAAGTGTCACTTTGTGTCGTAAGCTGTTGAAGGAGCGCTTTGCGCCTTTTTAAGTGTTAATTTTGGGTAGCCGGCTTGTATCGGCTTGAAAGCTGCAAATTATGCCTCTCATCATAATAGCATTAATTTTTGTAATTGCAATGTGTATGTTTAGATTGTAAGTGAAGCTTTTAATAATAATTTTCTTAAAAAACATGATTTTATATGCTGTCAGTGAGTTTTTTATTGAAAAAAATGCTTAAAATTAAAAAAAAGTCTCCTATTTCATCAAGACAAGTACACTGATTCACAATCAATACATTTATTTGGGCCTTTTGCTGATATATTGGTGAATTTCGCATGCAATGATACCAGTTTTTGCCATAAAAGTTACGCGTAACAATAATTGGAGACACAAAATCAGCTGTCGTCACTTAGACTAAAAATCATGCATTCCGACTTGACTGCGGCCAATTTAGTCACCGCTTTAAATGGCCATTTTAAGGCCTTTACCCCCATCCGAATGCACTGAAATTGCATATTCATTGTGGAAATAGTTGAAATCTCATGTGGAGAAAGTTTGAAAAAGATGGGACAAAGTTGAGTTCCCTTAAAGGTTACATTACACTAAATCATTGTGTATCCCTCCGTGGTCCATTCGAAAGTAGTGCCTATTTCTAAAGAGTTCCTTTTCTCTTCTTGAATATAAGCCATTTAACAATGTGAGACATGTCTTTTGTGGTTATTTGTAATATCCTGTATGTGTCTTGAGTACTTTGATGCCTTGGATTGGAAGCTAACTTAAAAGATGAACTTTTGAGGGTGTGTTTTCTATTGTGTGGGGCTTTTGTCGAAATTAGGATTCCGAAACGCGTTTTTCTACGGTGGGTTCATTCGACAGCGATTTACTTTCTTAGAAGTTGCGAGACGGTATGTTTTTGATTGCAATTATTGGAAGATGACAGATCCATCTTTAAAATGATACCAGGTTCGGAAAAATTGATACGTCGGAAAGGCAAGAAAAATGCTGTTAAAGTTGTCAGTTTTATAATGGGACCCTATGGGAATCGGAATTAGTGTAATATAACCTTTAAAAAGCACATTTACTGCAATGTCAAGGTCACATGGATTCGTCTGCAAGCGAGACAAGTAGAAATGAATTTTAATGAATGTTTTGATGATTTGGGTGCTAAAATAGATGAGAGATGTCAATATTTTGGTCCAAATGGATGTTTTTGGTGGTTTTGGACTCTTCTGGATGGGTGGGGGACCTGGTATGGACAAGTAAGGGTAACATTTCCAACAAATCTTAAATGTAAATATTATCATGTCCCTAGATTGAAGTTTCAGGTGGAGAGCAAGATGAAAAATATGCCAAATTACATGCATGCAGCCCATCTATGCCATTTTTCTCTTTGTTTGTAGGCCTGACCGTTTGTCCTTGAGCCGTAGATGGTCAACAATCCGCTAGCTGTCTTGCTCTGACTGGTGCACTGGACATGATTTCAATGTGAGTCATCATACTGATTGTTTAATTAACACATGAATTTCAGTTTGTTCGTTAAAGTACTAACTTAGCTGTGTATTTACAGTGGACGTAGTGGTGCGCAGCAGGTGGTAGACTAGGTATTTCCATAAATACACTATGTTTACATAATTGCTTCCAGTGGAGCAACATAGCTGATGAGTTAATAGCACTAGTTCTTCAGACAAATAACTTTATTTTCAACCTATAAAGCATATTTAGCTGTAGGTGGGGCCATTTAGCTGTAAGATCTGGCTTTTGTTCTGTTAAGCCCTTAGAGTAATGAATTTCAGAGTGAAGACCATAGCGCCTTTTCCTAGTCAAGTATCGGGCAGCTGTATGTCTTTTCAGAAATGCACATGTCTTCTTAAGCATGTCATTGTGTTTGCTTTTAATAAGATAGGCAATTAACTCATAACCTTTAGACAATGAGCATCTGTAAATTCAGATTTCACTATTTTAGAGTTAGCCAGACCATGATTGAGCTTAAGGATTGTGCTGCGGATGCAGCCTGTGCAGTTCCGGGAGAAAGTCACTGTCTTGGGCAATGCGGTCTGGTATCAGGTAAGCACTATTGAAAGCCTCACACTTTTGGGGGGTCTGAAGCCTTGTGCTGTCAATGCGGTCTGGTTCAAGTACAATCAGAATGCATTTTCAAAGCAGTACTTCATCAGATATGGTTATCTCAAGCTTACAGTTCGCGGGCAGATATGACTTCGATTTGTTCTTGCTAGCAGAACCCCTACAGGCCAAACTATGCGTTAAGCATTATTTTACACAGCAACCCTTGCAGACAGAAAAACAATACTTACAATTACTTCTGGCATTTAATTTCTTATTTCCTTTATATCTCTTTTGTCTGTTTGTTTGCCCTTTTAACTCTGACATGCCATCTTGCTCACATTGATGGAGCATACCTGTTTTTGTTTAGAGCCAAGTCCCCAGCTGCTCGAGTTTGCCGTGTCGATAATGAGAAAGCCATGGCATGATGTCTCCTCTATGTGTTTCCTTATCTCAGTGTTGAACATAATTGCCAGTTTCAGGGGCCTAAATATTTTATTTTATTAAAGGTCTGGATGATCATTGCCTGACTGCGGGTTTGTGTACACCTCAATCCGACTCTGTGTCCTGAACAGAGGCCGCAGTGGTGCAGCGCTTGTGGACGTTCCATCAACATCCTGAAAGGTCAACACTACACCAAGCTGGGAAAATTGATCCTGATAGTCATCCCCAGGTAGTGGAATGAATGTACACTGAACTACAGAGGAATCACACCCAAATGACTTTCCTGCCACGACATTAGTGTGGCCACTCGCGTAGGAATTCCTTAGCAAACGTGCTCTTTTGCATGGTGACTGTGGGCATTTTTGCAAAACTTACGCTTTCAACACTGGATTTTAAAGAGAATACTTAATCAAATGTCGCTAACAGGACTTATTTATATGAGAGAGACTATCTGGATGCGCATTAAGTGTCACTTTGTGTCGTAAGCTGTTGAAGGAGCGCTTTGCGCCTTTTTAAGTGTTAATTTTGGGTAGCCGGCTTGTATCGGCTTGAAAGCTGCAAATTATGCCTCTCATCATAATAGCATTAATTTTTGTAATTGCAATGTGTATGTTTAGATTGTAAGTGAAGCTTTTAATAATAATTTTCTTAAAAAACATGATTTTATATGCTGTCAGTGAGTTTTTTATTGAAAAAAATGCTTAAAATTAAAAAAAAGTCTCCTATTTCATCAAGACAAGTACACTGATTCACAATCAATACATTTATTTGGGCCTTTTGCTGATATATTGGTGAATTTCGCATGCAATGATACCAGTTTTTGCCATAAAAGTTACGCGTAACAATAATTGGAGACACAAAATCAGCTGTCGTCACTTAGACTAAAAATCATGCATTCCGACTTGACTGCGGCCAATTTAGTCACCGCTTTAAATGGCCATTTTAAGGCCTTTACCCCCATCCGAATGCACTGAAATTGCATATTCATTGTGGAAATAGTTGAAATCTCATGTGGAGAAAGTTTGAAAAAGATGGGACAAAGTTGAGTTCCCTTAAAGGTTACATTACACTAAATCATTGTGTATCCCTCCGTGGTCCATTCGAAAGTAGTGCCTATTTCTAAAGAGTTCCTTTTCTCTTCTTGAATATAAGCCATTTAACAATGTGAGACATGTCTTTTGTGGTTATTTGTAATATCCTGTATGTGTCTTGAGTACTTTGATGCCTTGGATTGGAAGCTAACTTAAAAGATGAACTTTTGAGGGTGTGTTTTCTATTGTGTGGGGCTTTTGTCGAAATTAGGATTCCGAAACGCGTTTTTCTACGGTGGGTTCATTCGACAGCGATTTACTTTCTTAGAAGTTGCGAGACGGTATGTTTTTGATTGCAATTATTGGAAGATGACAGATCCATCTTTAAAATGATACCAGGTTCGGAAAAATTGATACGTCGGAAAGGCAAGAAAAATGCTGTTAAAGTTGTCAGTTTTATAATGGGACCCTATGGGAATCGGAATTAGTGTAATATAACCTTTAAAAAGCACATTTACTGCAATGTCAAGGTCACATGGATTCGTCTGCAAGCGAGACAAGTAGAAATGAATTTTAATGAATGTTTTGATGATTTGGGTGCTAAAATAGATGAGAGATGTCAATATTTTGGTCCAAATGGATGTTTTTGGTGGTTTTGGACTCTTCTGGATGGGTGGGGGACCTGGTATGGACAAGTAAGGGTAACATTTCCAACAAATCTTAAATGTAAATATTATCATGTCCCTAGATTGAAGTTTCAGGTGGAGAGCAAGATGAAAAATATGCCAAATTACATGCATGCAGCCCATCTATGCCATTTTTCTCTTTGTTTGTAGGCCTGACCGTTTGTCCTTGAGCCGTAGATGGTCAACAATCCGCTAGCTGTCTTGCTCTGACTGGTGCACTGGACATGATTTCAATGTGAGTCATCATACTGATTGTTTAATTAACACATGAATTTCAGTTTGTTCGTTAAAGTACTAACTTAGCTGTGTATTTACAGTGGACGTAGTGGTGCGCAGCAGGTGGTAGACTAGGTATTTCCATAAATACACTATGTTTACATAATTGCTTCCAGTGGAGCAACATAGCTGATGAGTTAATAGCACTAGTTCTTCAGACAAATAACTTTATTTTCAACCTATAAAGCATATTTAGCTGTAGGTGGGGCCATTTAGCTGTAAGATCTGGCTTTTGTTCTGTTAAGCCCTTAGAGTAATGAATTTCAGAGTGAAGACCATAGCGCCTTTTCCTAGTCAAGTATCGGGCAGCTGTATGTCTTTTCAGAAATGCACATGTCTTCTTAAGCATGTCATTGTGTTTGCTTTTAATAAGATAGGCAATTAACTCATAACCTTTAGACAATGAGCATCTGTAAATTCAGATTTCACTATTTTAGAGTTAGCCAGACCATGATTGAGCTTAAGGATTGTGCTGCGGATGCAGCCTGTGCAGTTCCGGGAGAAAGTCACTGTCTTGGGCAATGCGGTCTGGTATCAGGTAAGCACTATTGAAAGCCTCACACTTTTGGGGGGTCTGAAGCCTTGTGCTGTCAATGCGGTCTGGTTCAAGTACAATCAGAATGCATTTTCAAAGCAGTACTTCATCAGATATGGTTATCTCAAGCTTACAGTTCGCGGGCAGATATGACTTCGATTTGTTCTTGCTAGCAGAACCCCTACAGGCCAAACTATGCGTTAAGCATTATTTTACACAGCAACCCTTGCAGACAGAAAAACAATACTTACAATTACTTCTGGCATTTAATTTCTTATTTCCTTTATATCTCTTTTGTCTGTTTGTTTGCCCTTTTTAACTCTGACATGCCATCTTGCTCACATTGATGGAGCATACCTGTTTTTGTTTAGAGCCAAGTCCCCAGCTGCTCGAGTTTGCCGTGTCGATAATGAGAAAGCCATGGCATGATGTCTCCTCTATGTGTTTCCTTATCTCAGTGTTGAACATAATTGCCAGTTTCAGGGGCCTAAATATTTTATTTTATTAAAGGTCTGGATGATCATTGCCTGACTGCGGGTTTGTGTACACCTCAATCCGACTCTGTGTCCTGAACAGAGGCCGCAGTGGTGCAGCGCTTGTGGACGTTCCATCAACATCCTGAAAGGTCAACACTACACCAAGCTGGGAAAATTGATCCTGATAGTCATCCCCAGGTAGTGGAATGAATGTACACTGAACTACAGAGGAATCACACCCAAATGACTTTCCTGCCACGACATTAGTGTGGCCACTCGCGTAGGAATTCCTTAGCAAACGTGCTCTTTTGCATGGTGACTGTGGGCATTTTTGCAAAACTTACGCTTTCAACACTGGATTTTAAAGAGAATACTTAATCAAATGTCGCTAACAGGACTTATTTATATGAGAGAGACTATCTGGATGCGCATTAAGTGTCACTTTGTGTCGTAAGCTGTTGAAGGAGCGCTTTGCGCCTTTTTAAGTGTTAATTTTGGGTAGCCGGCTTGTATCGGCTTGAAAGCTGCAAATTATGCCTCTCATCATAATAGCATTAATTTTTGTAATTGCAATGTGTATGTTTAGATTGTAAGTGAAGCTTTTAATAATAATTTTCTTAAAAAACATGATTTTATATGCTGTCAGTGAGTTTTTTATTGAAAAAAATGCTTAAAATTAAAAAAAAGTCTCCTATTTCATCAAGACAAGTACACTGATTCACAATCAATACATTTATTTGGGCCTTTTGCTGATATATTGGTGAATTTCGCATGCAATGATACCAGTTTTTGCCATAAAAGTTACGCGTAACAATAATTGGAGACACAAAATCAGCTGTCGTCACTTAGACTAAAAATCATGCATTCCGACTTGACTGCGGCCAATTTAGTCACCGCTTTAAATGGCCATTTTAAGGCCTTTACCCCCCATCCGAATGCACTGAAATTGCATATTCATTGTGGAAATAGTTGAAATCTCATGTGGAGAAAGTTTGAAAAAGATGGGACAAAGTTGAGTTCCCTTAAAGGTTACATTACACTAAATCATTGTGTATCCCTCCGTGGTCCATTCGAAAGTAGTGCCTATTTCTAAAGAGTTCCTTTTCTCTTCTTGAATATAAGCCATTTAACAATGTGAGACATGTCTTTTGTGGTTATTTGTAATATCCTGTATGTGTCTTGAGTACTTTGATGCCTTGGATTGGAAGCTAACTTAAAAGATGAACTTTTGAGGGTGTGTTTTCTATTGTGTGGGGCTTTTGTCGAAATTAGGATTCCGAAACGCGTTTTTCTACGGTGGGTTCATTCGACAGCGATTTACTTTCTTAGAAGTTGCGAGACGGTATGTTTTTGATTGCAATTATTGGAAGATGACAGATCCATCTTTAAAATGATACCAGGTTCGGAAAAATTGATACGTCGGAAAGGCAAGAAAAATGCTGTTAAAGTTGTCAGTTTTATAATGGGACCCTATGGGAATCGGAATTAGTGTAATATAACCTTTAAAAAGCACATTTACTGCAATGTCAAGGTCACATGGATTCGTCTGCAAGCGAGACAAGTAGAAATGAATTTTAATGAATGTTTTGATGATTTGGGTGCTAAAATAGATGAGAGATGTCAATATTTTGGTCCAAATGGATGTTTTTGGTGGTTTTGGACTCTTCTGGATGGGTGGGGGACCTGGTATGGACAAGTAAGGGTAACATTTCCAACAAATCTTAAATGTAAATATTATCATGTCCCTAGATTGAAGTTTCAGGTGGAGAGCAAGATGAAAAATATGCCAAATTACATGCATGCAGCCCATCTATGCCATTTTTCTCTTTGTTTGTAGGCCTGACCGTTTGTCCTTGAGCCGTAGATGGTCAACAATCCGCTAGCTGTCTTGCTCTGACTGGTGCACTGGACATGATTTCAATGTGAGTCATCATACTGATTGTTTAATTAACACATGAATTTCAGTTTGTTCGTTAAAGTACTAACTTAGCTGTGTATTTACAGTGGACGTAGTGGTGCGCAGCAGGTGGTAGACTAGGTATTTCCATAAATACACTATGTTTACATAATTGCTTCCAGTGGAGCAACATAGCTGATGAGTTAATAGCACTAGTTCTTCAGACAAATAACTTTATTTTCAACCTATAAAGCATATTTAGCTGTAGGTGGGGCCATTTAGCTGTAAGATCTGGCTTTTGTTCTGTTAAGCCCTTAGAGTAATGAATTTCAGAGTGAAGACCATAGCGCCTTTTCCTAGTCAAGTATCGGGCAGCTGTATGTCTTTTCAGAAATGCACATGTCTTCTTAAGCATGTCATTGTGTTTGCTTTTAATAAGATAGGCAATTAACTCATAACCTTTAGACAATGAGCATCTGTAAATTCAGATTTCACTATTTTAGAGTTAGCCAGACCATGATTGAGCTTAAGGATTGTGCTGCGGATGCAGCCTGTGCAGTTCCGGGAGAAAGTCACTGTCTTGGGCAATGCGGTCTGGTATCAGGTAAGCACTATTGAAAGCCTCACACTTTTGGGGGGTCTGAAGCCTTGTGCTGTCAATGCGGTCTGGTTCAAGTACAATCAGAATGCATTTTCAAAGCAGTACTTCATCAGATATGGTTATCTCAAGCTTACAGTTCGCGGGCAGATATGACTTCGATTTGTTCTTGCTAGCAGAACCCCTACAGGCCAAACTATGCGTTAAGCATTATTTTACACAGCAACCCTTGCAGACAGAAAAACAATACTTACAATTACTTCTGGCATTTAATTTCTTATTTCCTTTATATCTCTTTTGTCTGTTTGTTTGCCCTTTTTAACTCTGACATGCCATCTTGCTCACATTGATGGAGCATACCTGTTTTTGTTTAGAGCCAAGTCCCCAGCTGCTCGAGTTTGCCGTGTCGATAATGAGAAAGCCATGGCATGATGTCTCCTCTATGTGTTTCCTTATCTCAGTGTTGAACATAATTGCCAGTTTCAGGGGCCTAAATATTTTATTTTATTAAAGGTCTGGATGATCATTGCCTGACTGCGGGTTTGTGTACACCTCAATCCGACTCTGTGTCCTGAACAGAGGCCGCAGTGGTGCAGCGCTTGTGGACGTTCCATCAACATCCTGAAAGGTCAACACTACACCAAGCTGGGAAAATTGATCCTGATAGTCATCCCCAGGTAGTGGAATGAATGTACACTGAACTACAGAGGAATCACACCCAAATGACTTTCCTGCCACGACATTAGTGTGGCCACTCGCGTAGGAATTCCTTAGCAAACGTGCTCTTTTGCATGGTGACTGTGGGCATTTTTGCAAAACTTACGCTTTCAACACTGGATTTTAAAGAGAATACTTAATCAAATGTCGCTAACAGGACTTATTTATATGAGAGAGACTATCTGGATGCGCATTAAGTGTCACTTTGTGTCGTAAGCTGTTGAAGGAGCGCTTTGCGCCTTTTTAAGTGTTAATTTTGGGTAGCCGGCTTGTATCGGCTTGAAAGCTGCAAATTATGCCTCTCATCATAATAGCATTAATTTTTGTAATTGCAATGTGTATGTTTAGATTGTAAGTGAAGCTTTTAATAATAATTTTCTTAAAAAACATGATTTTATATGCTGTCAGTGAGTTTTTTATTGAAAAAAATGCTTAAAATTAAAAAAAAGTCTCCTATTTCATCAAGACAAGTACACTGATTCACAATCAATACATTTATTTGGGCCTTTTGCTGATATATTGGTGAATTTCGCATGCAATGATACCAGTTTTTGCCATAAAAGTTACGCGTAACAATAATTGGAGACACAAAATCAGCTGTCGTCACTTAGACTAAAAATCATGCATTCCGACTTGACTGCGGCCAATTTAGTCACCGCTTTAAATGGCCATTTTAAGGCCTTTACCCCCATCCGAATGCACTGAAATTGCATATTCATTGTGGAAATAGTTGAAATCTCATGTGGAGAAAGTTTGAAAAAGATGGGACAAAGTTGAGTTCCCTTAAAGGTTACATTACACTAAATCATTGTGTATCCCTCCGTGGTCCATTCGAAAGTAGTGCCTATTTCTAAAGAGTTCCTTTTCTCTTCTTGAATATAAGCCATTTAACAATGTGAGACATGTCTTTTGTGGTTATTTGTAATATCCTGTATGTGTCTTGAGTACTTTGATGCCTTGGATTGGAAGCTAACTTAAAAGATGAACTTTTGAGGGTGTGTTTTCTATTGTGTGGGGCTTTTGTCGAAATTAGGATTCCGAAACGCGTTTTTCTACGGTGGGTTCATTCGACAGCGATTTACTTTCTTAGAAGTTGCGAGACGGTATGTTTTTGATTGCAATTATTGGAAGATGACAGATCCATCTTTAAAATGATACCAGGTTCGGAAAAATTGATACGTCGGAAAGGCAAGAAAAATGCTGTTAAAGTTGTCAGTTTTATAATGGGACCCTATGGGAATCGGAATTAGTGTAATATAACCTATAATCGGTTCAACGGACGGTTGAATAAAGCAATCAACATAACTGTGATTGCCGCCATCTTTGAATTGTCTGAAAATACATGAAGTTGCATTATACGGATTTGAATCAGAAATAAAATGGAAGGTTGGAGAAAAAATGGGATCCAAGCACCCTCCGCGTTATATTGGATTCAGCGTTATAACGGAGCGCTTTATATTGGAGTTACAGTGTATATTAAGAGATCAATTTCAATCTTTTTTAGTTTAAATAAAATAAAACAAATACACTTTTAGCATTACTTTTTGTGATTTTTTTTGTCAGTTTTTTCTGCATTCTTTCAATATGTTTGTGACAAAAAATTAAGTTATAAACAATAACAAAACATTTTCAAAGACTGGTTTTGATTGGGAAAAAAATCAGTGTCATCCCATTTTTTACAAAAATGTTTTTTTTTGTAAGGGTCTATGGCTGTAAAGATGTTTCAAATTTGGACTTTCTTTGACCGCATATGAAATATGACTCGGAATCGGTCATACCAGACTTCTTATTCCCACATTATTATTTTTTTACAAATTTACAGCAATCTCATAAATTACCATGTATAAATCAGATACCTAGAAATCCACAGACAATTCACACCCCTGTGACAGAATATTAATCCATTTATGCCAAGCGTCAAGAAAATACGCCTTGGAAAACAGCGTAGACCCAGATGAGACACTGCATGATGCGGCGTCTCATCTGGGTCTGTGCTGTTTGCTTTAAGGAATTTCCGTAAGAAATATTCTAAATATAGAAAAAAATTACTAGAAATCCCTAATTTTGGACATAAATTGATCCAATTTAGAAGGATGGGAGAGTCCACTAGGCATAAATTGGTTAAGTTAACATAATCAAACACTGCAGGTCTCTAAGCACTCATTCTCTTTTAAGTGAACAAACAAAAAGCAGATTGCTTTACAACACTTTATACCTACCTGGTTTAGTTTTGCATGCGTAGATATAACAGACCAGATCTACCATACACAGCCAGCCCACGTACACCCAAAGTACGATTCTGACATTGTCGGGCGTCTTGGCTGCAGCAAGCGCAGTTCCGGAGAAAATATTTACAACTGAAATAAAATTTTAATAATATACTTAGTGAACAATATAAGCATCTGTTACACATTGGTGACAAAACAGCCAAAAGCCTCATGACATGCAGTTGCAACCCGATGGCTCGAACTTGTCGGGACCGGCAACAATAGTTGGAGCAATCCAGAATTCGAGCCATCCGATTTCTTATAGATTTTTGTTTACGAACAAGTCTGCAGTACATTTTCACCATGTAATACTTTAATTTACAAATATATTAAAACAGTAACAAATAGCATTTAGTAAATACCAGCTTGTGTTAGCTTAGCACATTTTAAGGTAACACAGAGCACTACAGAACAAAACATGCATCAGCACTATATACACATTATTTACATACCAGACAGCACTACATTCCTTATTTATTTATATTTTTTGAAGAATGACATTAAGTCCGTCTGTGTTGCGTTCCGTAACTGTCTTTGAGAAACGAAGCTTTTAGTGATTTAGTCGTTTCAGCCAATGCCCATTATGATACAGCATATACATGTACAAGAATGTCAGATCTTATACAAAATGTCATCTTTTACTCAAATCAATTTACGTCGATGACATGTTAGCAAACAGGTGTTAAATTAATTATGCAGTTTATGCGACCGGTGTTAAATTAATTTGTATATTCCTCTAATCAAGCGGTCCTAATCAAATAACACTTTTTGGGACCCGAAGCGAGTTCGAGCCATCCGAACAAAAGAACATGTGAAAACTGTAGCCGGGACTGTGAAAACCGTTCGAGCCATCCGATAATTCTGGCCAAGCGAGTTCGAGCCATCCGACAAAATTTTATATTAATATATAGGCATACAAAATCGGTGCTTTGATGCAAGTTCGAGCCAACCGGAAATTCGAGCCAAGCTAGTTCGAGCCATCGAGTTTCGACTGTATTTCTAAAAATCATGTTATAGAAATTCTACATTATAATTTTTTTTAAACTTATAAAAAACTATTTAATTTAGGATAATGAACATTGCATAGGCACAATTTTATTTCATTGGGAAAAAAGAATGCAACAGGGAATATTTTTGTAGGATGTGATATGTTGACGTTTATTGTTGGACAAGTTAGTAATTATGGGGTTTACTGTACTAGATTCTAGATTGGATTCATCACTGTCATAAAAAATGTTGAAATACCAGTCAAAAGCTCTATAACCCATTGAGAAAATTGACCTAAAGCAATCCCAAAGCCTTCATTTATGGCTTAAGCCTTACATTGTGGGAATTATCAGGAAACTTACTTGAGCACACATGAGCACCAACTCCCACCAGTGTGTGGGCCACATTGAAGATCGGTCTCTTTGGGGTCCCAGGATGAGGTCTGAACAGGGCCATGATAGGCTGCACAAACACAGAAAATACAGTGGGAATACTGGTAATAGAGCAAACATACTGTCAATACCCCTTAAGCACAAACAATCTTAACCCATTTATGCCTTGCGTCTAGAAAAAAGGCCTTGGCAAACAGCGTAGACCTAGATGAGACGCCGTATGATGTATGAAATATTCTAAATATAGAAATAACTATACTAGACATCCCTAATTTTGAACATGAATTGATCCAATTGAGAAGGATGGGAAAGTCCACTAGGCATACATGGGTTAATTAAACATTGTTAGAAATGTGTCATAGACACTCATGCCCCTACAATACATGCTAGGACATAGACAAATCTTCAATATATTCTACAGTGGACCAAAGACAAGAGCCATTGTTCAGCCTAAACTGGTTGCAGTCCAAATTCCTTTCTTTCCAATCATATGGCCATTGAGGTTGTTAAACAGTGAAAGTTTGAACTAAAAATTTACCCTGTAGTTAAAGGAAAACAATATTGGGACTGAATATTCCATACTGCCATAATTCTGCCAAAGATTGTCAGAGCCAAAATGACATCTTTATATTTAAACCACACAACTTATTTGGCATAGTAAATTTAAGTATAAATGAGAAACATATTTAATCTATGCCAATTAGAATATATCTGGTGATTACAAGGTAGAAATCCGTCTTTTTTGCGCTTTCAAACTTAAAAATAATCGCGTTTGTTGAAATGGGTGTATACGTCTAAAAATCCTTCTTTCGGTTTTAAAAGCGGTACCGTTTGAACAAGAGGCCCATGAGGGCCTGAATCGCTCTACTGGCTGGAATCAATACGGCTAAAGCCCTTGATAGTATGAACAATCTAAGTAAGTTTTAAATAAACAGACCCAAAATGGGAAATTTATCGCATAAACAAGAAGAAACGTAAAATTTAAACTTCAAATGGCTCCTTTTCAACATTAAGTTGGACAAATTTTCTTCACTCTCAATGGGGTTCTGGCCCTTGATGATATAAAACAACCGTTGAAGTTTCAAAAGGATAGAACTTTATATGTAAACAAAAAAGAAAAGTGTTTGTTGGAAACGCTATGTCCCCTTCTGAGCCGCTTTGATTTTTTTTTTGGACCTTTGACCTTGAAGGATGACCTTGACTTTTCACCACTCAAAATGTGCAGCTCCATGAGATACACATGCATGCCAAATATCAAGTTGCAATTTTCAATATTGCAAAAGTTATGGCAAAATTTTAAAGATTTTCATTTTTTTCTCAAATTCAAGGGGAGATAATTCTGGACTTATAACTCTGATATTGCTCATTTTCAATAGGGTTTGACTCATCATTCAGATAAAGACACTGTGCAAGTTAGGAAATGATTGGATGAAAGCTGTGGACTTTATTGCGTAAACGAGCCTTATTTCACAATTTTCTCAAATTCAAAAGGGGAGGTAATTCTGGACTTTTTACTCTGATGTAACCCATTTTCTATAGGGTTCGAGTCCTTGTTAATATAAAGACACTGAACAAGTTTGAAAAGAATCGGATGAAAACTGTGGACTTTATTGCGTAAACAAGCCTTATTTCACAATTTTCTCAAATTGAAGGGAGATCATTCTGGACTTTTTACTCTGATGAAACCCATTTTCAATAGGGCTCGAGTCCTCATTAATATAAAGACACTGAGCAAGTTTGAAAAGAATAGGATGAAAACTGTGGACTTCATCGCGTAAACAATAAAAAGTATAACGCACACACGCACGCACGATGGAAACCACGCCATGACATAAGCTCTTCAGGCCTTTGACCAGTAGAGCTAAAAATAATAATTTACTTGTTTACTAGGCAATAGATTTAATTTTATCTATGCCAATTAGATTATATCTGCTGGTTACAAGGCAGAAATCGGGGGGGGGGGGGGGGGGGTGGAATTGCACAGAGAAAATATTGTGAATATTTAGTTCTTTTTGGAGCCATACACTCATTGTACTGTACACTGATTTAATGCTACAATACCATTTTAATAATTTAATAATGAATGATGAAGGAGTAGTAAAAAACTAACACAATTGATGTTATATGCATATGACAACAATACAATTGTGTTATTCACAAAGTATACATTGCCAAGTAATAATTATAATAATTAATAATAATATATTAAGGATAAACAGGCAAATAATGATTTAAGTTTAGTTTAGTTTACATGTATTTATTTTAGCTTGATTGTATTGAAAGCCCTAGGCTTATTGAAACGCTCTCAAGTCCTTTTCCTGGGACTAGAACCAGTACTTGGTGTCTTTGGGGGAAACAGAAAATAAAGCTCCCAGTCCAACCAGTGACCTCCCGGTTCCTAGGTGGACACCATAACCACTACGCCACGGCGACTATAAACAATGATTTTATAATTGAAAAGCTTCACACATCTATTTTTATCACAAGCTTTACCTGGTTTTCAAAGTTATATAACTATTAACAATATTTTTAACTTAAACATGTGGTATATTCTTTTGGAGTGTTATTTTTTCCCTAATTTTTGCAGTGAAACACAATTCTCAATAGTGTAAACTCCAACTTACATTTATGAGTGTTAAGGCCATGACAATGATTCCTAGTATTGGATGGGACTTGGCATAGGTGGAGTCTGTAATCTGAAACACATACAGTAAACATGTGCTGAAACTAGGCACAGTACCAAGATTTAGCTTAAGCAATGAAGTTTAAGTGAGTATTTTTGTTTTTCCAATGAAACATAATTATGCATTTAATAAATTTGAAACATACATTGCTGTCATGACAATTACTATTTGAAATAATTCTTAACAAAATATGTATACAATACTTTTGCTTTGAAATAGATTTTCATAAACAACACACTTTGATATAATAGTTCAAATGGAAACCATACCTCAGAATATCCCTTGACGTGCACAAAGATGATGATGAAGGATATTGCCGTGAGCAGGAATACAGTGACCATACAGGCCCTGTGGATCTGCAAGGTGCCGAATATACAATTGTAGATATGGTTGAACTATATGTTTGAGGTAAAGCAGGGATCAGACCTTAAAAATATTACCCTTATAAAACTGAATATGCTTTAATATTGCTTTCATTTTTCAATAACTTCATCTTTTGTTTAAAAAAAAATATCTGAAATTAGGTAATATTGCTTTGCTGTAAAACATTTTTATTGTAAATTTTGAAAATTATACCAGTTGTTTGGCAATTCGAACTCACCACAAACCATCGTTTCAGGCTGAACCACTCAAAGCCTTCAGGCCACACATCTTTGTAGAATCGTGCAGAAAATATGCCAAAAGAGGCCAGCAACATCCAGGCTATCACCATTAAAATGCCTGACAACAAATATATATATTAAACACCGTGGGTTTAGTTAACAAGCATAGCGGTGAAACAAGAAATAGTTAAACACTGGAAAGAAATATGGAGAAAGCCTTGTTTCAGTTTAAATTGAACTTGACATTTGTCACAAATATTTCCACCACGTTCCATCATTGGCACGACAGACTTTACGGTGTTGACTTAGTTTCAAATCAGCTGCTTGCAGGATATAGGTTTTTGCTTAAAAAACTTACGACATTTTCTATGGCAGAAATGAGTGGATCACTGACCATGAAAATTGTGTCTTGAACAAGTACCCTTTGTGTGATTTTTTCCTGTTTCAACTAAAAGACAAATTGCTTAATAATATATAATGCAGCAGTAGCTGCTCTATATTTATAACATTTCATATGGAAGCCATGCTGATAGCAAATGTCAAGTTAAAGAGAAATGAATAGATATTTGTGCGTAAAAACTGTGTCACATACATCTAAACTTCATAGTAATGTCTCAGTTCAGGTCTCAAAATTATCGCTTGAGAAATTTTGGAAGTACCTTGCTCAACAAGCTTATAACATATTACGCAATACACGGACCAGCAAAAGCAACTGACCATCTTACAGAGTGGCTCCAATTTACCCTCTCTAAAATGTGTTTGTGGAAGGAATAAAGATACCTGTAAAACAGGTAAATTCTGAAAAACTGCAATTTAATAAATGTTTAGTGATGGAATACAGATAGTTAATATTTGAAATGCAGTGATTACACTAACATTTAAATTAATTATATTATTACAACTTATATATATAAGTACTGCCCAATGACCTTGAAGAATGTACAGAATCTATAAGTCTACATACCATGCGCTTTAACAAGGTTTCCTCCTGTCCTAGAGCCCCCTATTTCCTGGATGCTCTGGAAGTCTGCCACCTGACTCGACACCAGCGGGCTGGCACTGTGTTTTATCAGGATGCCTGGATACCACAGAACAGAAGTCAAAAGAACTGTAAAGTTTTACTAAGATGTATTTGTAAAAGATGCTCTGATTTTAAGAAATAATATTTCTAATGTTGTGACTTAACTTCAAAAGTAATCCTCCATATTTAAAAAAATATTTTACCTAGTATTTTTTTAACCGATACGATGCTGCTTATGTTTATATTATTAGTATGTTTATCTCTGTGACATATTTGATTGTAAAAGATCTAGTGTTTAGATGATGTACACTGTGCAAGTCTGAATAAATATGTTTTGTCTTGTCTTGTATAGCATTTACCCATGTACTTAAATAGATAAATACTTTAAAGGAATTGTTCAAAGATTTTTAGTATTTGTCATTAAATGCCTTAACTTTAAAGATTTAACAAAATAAAAGAGCTCCATGTATGAAAAATAAATAAAACCTAAACAAACAAGATGTATTTGTGAAACACTATGTCCCCCATACATTTGACCTTTGACCTTGAAGGATGACCTTGACCTTTCACCACTCAAAATGTGCAGCCCCATGAGATACACATGCATGCCAAATATCAAGTTGCTATCAAACAAACCAACAAACCAACGGACAGTGCAAAAACAATATGTTCCCCAGTATAGACTTGGGGACATAAAAATGTTTATCTTCCGGCATCATTTGGTTTATCGGGCTATTGTATCAAGCTTTCAGCCACACCAAAATTTATATTGCATCTTAGATATTTCAGTTTATTAAAGCCATTAACATATTGACATATTTTTATGGAACAAAAGGAATATCCCAAATTATTTCATAATTTCCTGTTTCTAAAGATTCAGAATATAAATTCATCATTTTTAACAAGAATTTATCATCAATATTGTCAGTATAGGTCTATGAGAATTAATCATCAATATTGTCAGTATAGGTCTATGAGAATTAATCATCAATATTGTCAGTATAGGTCTATGAGAATTAATCATCAATATTGTCAGTATAGATCTATGAGAATTAATCATCAATATTGTTAGTATAGGTCTATGTCTTTAGTGCAAGGTTGCTCCTAAGTGAACACTGCTTTTTATATTCTTAATCTAACACAAAATGTTGGACAATATGTCAACCTGGGGAAGTCCCTTAAATATTATAATCTCAAAATAAGCCAAGACTTTCTATGAACCAACAACAACTCTGCAACCTATTGTAACTACCAGTATATTTCCAAGGTATACCTGACGATGCTGAACCAATGGCGTAAAACAAAGTAAAGTCGCTATTCAGGTCAAAGAATGTAGAGGCATCGCTAGCAGCTCGTTTTCTACGCCCGGTGTTGGATGGAGCGACCTTTTTTCTCTTGAAATTGCAGGTAATGACTCCATCTTTGGATGAAGTAGTGACATCAGATAAACCAAATTTTGGCTGAAAACAAGATCATTTTATAGAATTTAGGCCTAATTGAAATGTTTCAGTAGCCCTCTTCATGCCCAATTATTATTTTTGTTACTCAGTTGCAATTGCTGCACAAAGTGCCTGTATCATTTCCTTTTATTAGTAAGCATGACTGTGATCATACATTAACTCAATGACTGTAATATGAACATTTTTTTGGATTGTGTTGGATTTTTTTGCCTTTTCAACAGAATTTTAGTCATATCATGGTGGTCAAATAACTAAATTGGGCTAACTAGTAACAGACAACTGCCCTTCACGAGGTTAAGTAGGGAGAGAATAGCAGTGAAAAAGATTTGATAAATCACCACACAACTTATGTGGCAGAGCCGGAAATCCACCCCATACCAACTGAGCTAGACAGCCCTGTTTCATGCCTATCCACATGTGGAGAGTGAGAGTAATTACAGGTGAGAGACATAGCAGACAATTTAATAGTAAGCATCTTGGCACATTGTTATTATTTCTCAAAATCTTTGTTTAATATTGTATGAATGTCTATTTTGTAATGGGATATAAGTCTTAATTTTTCCCTACAATTCATACACCTTTGAAATGCATGAAAATATCTAATAATTTTCTTAATACATGTATATTGTTTAAACCACTGAGAACAAAGGGTATCATGTTTCAGCTTAAAACAGTATCCTTTAAAGTTTTCAAGATTTTTTTTACAAACAACAGAATTGTTTTAACAGCATTTTGAAATTGTTTCAAAAGGAATTTATTTTTAAACATAACATTTCATATATAGGATCTGGCACGAGTTGTCATATCATACCATATTTTATTAAACGAGTTTAGGCATTTTGTTAATAAGCAAGCCTTTGGCGAGCTTACAAACAAATTTCCTGGACAAGTTTAATAAAATATGGTATGATATGACAACGAGTGTCAGATGATTTTTATCCCATGCTTTTAAATGAGCAAATTAAACAAATATTTACGCAAACATAATGATAAATCCCGAATGATGTTTACATTTCGTGATGTCATTTGACGTTGCAACGTCATTTCAGCAAAATAGCAAAATGCGATTGGTAAACAAGAGATTGACAAGCAATATTGTCCCCTACCTGTGAAACTCCACCATTGTCAGTTTTTTTTTTTTTAATTTCTATATATATGTTGCCCTAGCAACCAGAATTCTTGACGTAGGAACAACATGAAATGATGTGCATAATCTCCATATTGCCATCTATCCATGTTTAAAGTTTCATGAAAAAATATGAAGAACTTTTAAAGTTATCGCATGATCCAGAAAAGTGTGACGGACAGACTGACAGACAGACAGAGCGCAAACCATAGGTCCCCTCCGGTTTCACCGGTAGGGGACAATAAACGAAATGTTGTATTACACATGTGTATTATAAAAAAATATGTAATGGTTATATTACATGAGAAACGGGGTATGGCATGTGATAAAATGATATATCATTAAAACATTATCTTTAAAAGTAGAAAGTAGACTAGCGTTTAAAAAATGAAAACAGTTGGGTTTAATTAGTGCAAACGAGATATTTACATAAACTTCTGGAAAGAATGATGACTTCTGGTTTCTAAATTATTAACAATGATAGCATCGATGATTTAAAAATGATATAGAAATACCTTTTTAACAACACCAACTAATTTATTTAATTTTCATTAAATGTTTAGAAAAAATTGTAAACTTGATAACTTTAGTGAAAGCCATAACAACAGCCACTGATTTAATTCTCTTTTTTTGCATGCTGTTTAATATATATGTTTATGTATTTCTTTATTAACAACAGGTTCACCTGATCCAAACGGCTGTTGGTGCGCCCTGAATTATAGGATAAGTACACGTCTACCTGACCACCATTGGAAACACACTCAAATACACTGTCATCACCCTGGCAATAACAGACATAAGGGATAAGCATGATGATTCCTATAAACAAAAACACAACATAGTTATGTATACTTGTCACAGTGAAAAATCCTATCTTAATGATCAGCTTCACATCAAAATCATTCAAATATAAAAGTTTAAGCAAGAGTTTAAGGTTAGTTGAAAACACAAAATATATATGCTAGAGCGGAATAATAGAGGAAGGGCCATAACCCCGCAAAAAATTGATGCAGGCAAATTTCCTTTATTGATAATCATCTTCACATTAAGGTAATTCAACTGTCAAAGTTTAAGCAAAGTCCACCCACACCCAGTAATTAAGGAGAAGTAAGAAACACAAGCTTAGGTAAGTACGTTTGCACATACAGACGTACATTTGACGTGCAATGCTCAGTGCCTCCAACTCAGTGATGGCATAAAATTCAAAAATTGAATGGTTGGATGGTTACAGATGATTCGAGACGTAAGACATGACAAGAGCTGTCAGATGAAATTGCCCTTTACTTGTTATTGTTTTTTCCTAAACCAAACTGTCAGATCAAGTAGATAGGTTATTTAAGCTTTCAAATAATTTAGTATTAATGTAATTTGAAACAAGAGGTGTGTTTGTCAGAAACACAATGCCCCACAATGCGCCACTTTGAATTTATTTATTTTTGATCTTTGACCTTGAAGGATGACCTTGAGCTTTCACCACTCAAAATGTGCAGCTCCATAAGAGACACAATCATGCATGTCAAATATCAAGTTGCTATCTTCAATATTGCAAAAGTTATGACCAAGTTAAAGTTTTGGGACACACACACATACGATGACAAGAAAGGCGAAACACAATATACCCCCGATCATTCAATCTCGGGGCATAAAAAGCTTTCACTGAATCCATAACTAGGTCTGGACATATAATAATATCTGACATTTATCTATGAAGTTTCATTACAATAACTCAATTTGTTACCAACAAATCAAGAAGAATCCCTTTTTGCCATTTTTAGTAACAGTAACCATGACCCAAACCATCCTATACACAATTCAAGTGTGTGGGGTGTGTCTAGGTACAAGGTTGATATGATGTTCAATGAAAATCGGAGTTGATGAGTTGTAAGCTAACTTTATGGCCTCTATGTATTACATGTTCATGTTTAAAGGAAAAGCTGATTCTGTCTTCGAAAAGTCTAGTTAAATAAGATGAGTGACAATGGACAAAAACTCTACAAAAACTCTTGAGAGCTTAAAAACTACAGCCAACCATCTTCTCATCTTTAGACAGTCCTATTGCGCAATATGCATTCTGAGGTCTTTTGCAGGCAAGGGAGAATAGTATGTCATCCCCAGTTTCCTTCCAGGTCAGCATGAATTCACAGTTGCCTCCCTTGCAGCCATCATGAAAGCAGCTGATAACTTTTCCACAATCTGTGGGACGAGTGATGGTCTGAAACACAAACATTTTTCTTCTCTGATGCATCATTAATCATTGTTAAGATATGCAGACATGACCATGTTTAATTGTTTGGAGTCAAAATAACAATTTTAAACTTTAACCATGTTGTTTTTGTTTGTTTTAAAGAACTGGTTAGTGTTATAACCAGATTTTTATTTTTATTGCAAAACAGAAACAGTATGAATGCGTGAATTACATCAGATATTAATAGATTTCACACCTCGGATAATTCAGTTTTATTTCGTTTAAACATTGGACCTTATTTTTTGTTAGAAACTTTATATTGGTCAATTGGTCTACTGACCCATATGTGAACCTAGAATAGATAAAGAGTGGAAACAAGCTTAAAGTTGAGGACAGGCACCATAGAACATACTCTCAACAGACACCATAGAACGTATGACGACAAAATCACTCATCACAATAACTAACATTCAAAAACTTTGTGCTCAGGTGAGCTTAAAATGCATGTTACAAAATTAAAGCTGAATGTAAGAGTCTCATTTCTCTTTTTAGCCTGCATTGTATGCATTAATCACTGGTCTTTCACAAAGCCCACATGGCCCTTTAAAAGTATACACATTTTTTCCAAGAATCTCCAATGCTTTCTGAGAAATCACACCATACAGTTATATGATACAATCTTTTAAAGTTATTTGATTTTTTTTCAGAAAGACAGAGGAAAGAACAATTGAAGGGAATGACAAAAACCTCAAACTCAATGTGCATACCAAGTTTCATGAAAATATTTTTAAATGTACTTCTCATCTATTGCAATAATTCATTTTTTGCCCATGGACAGACAAACATTATAATGAAAAGAAAAAGGCATTGACAATACAAACAAACAGAAAAAATAAAGCTGAATTTGTATATTAAGTTTCCAAATAAAATCTTTACAACTTTGTAAGTTATTATTAAAGTTTTGATCTATTTTTAACAACAGCCCTTTGACCTCTGGAGAAAAGTGTTTCAGCATTATCCTCAGTCTGCAAGTTTAGGTTTACCCTGTTTGATCCAATCATCTTTAGTACTCAATGAGAATTCACAAGAACCATTTTTGGTAAAGAATGAGCCTTGTTCTGAGAAAACTGGTCTTAATGCATGTGCGTAAAGTGTCATCCCATATTAGCCTGTGCAGTCCGCACAGGCTAATCAGGGTCGACACTTTCCGCCTGAACTTTATTTTCAGTAAGGAGGGACTTCCTCGAAACTAACAAGAGTACCGTCTTGCGGGTGCAGACCGCTCATCTATTTTTCTTTTTAAAGGTGTAGGGACCTATCTCAATTTCAATCACAAAGGCGGGAGGGGTGGAGTGGAGAGGGGTGTATAGTGTAGGGGTGTGGTCATTTATTACATTATCTTCCAATAATGCAAGAAAATGCAAAAAAAATTTGGGTGGGGGGGGGGGGGGGGAATTTTTGGGTGGGATTGTGGGACAGTATTTCAAAAATAAAATAATACAAATAAATATTTGTGTTTTTTAACCATGTTTGAAAAAACACGAGATGTGTTTGTCAGAAACACAATGCCCCCTATTGCGCCGAATTTTATTTTTTTACCTTTGACCTTGAAGGATTACCTTGACCTTGAAGGATGACCTAGTCCTTGAACTTCCATCATTCAAAATGTGCAGTTTCATGATAACGCCGCTTTGAAATGATTATTTTTGACCTTTGACCTTGAATGATGACCTTGACATTGAAGAATGACCTTGACCTTGAACTTCCACCACTCAAAATGTGCAGCTTCATGAGAACGCAGCTTTGAAATTTTTTATTATTTTTTTTACCTTTGACCTTGAAGGATGACCTTGATGATGACCTTGAAGGATGACCTTGACCTTGAACTTCCACCACTCAAAATGTGCAGCTTCATGAGAATGCCGCTATGAAATTTTTTCATTATTTTTTTTTACCTTGAAGGATGACCTTGACCTTCCACCACTCAAAATGTGCAGCTTCATGATAACGCCGCTTTGAATTAAAAAAAATACCTTTGACCTTGAAGGATGACCTTGACCTTGAAGAATGACCTTGACCTTGAACTTCCACCACTAAAAATGTGCAGCTTCATGAGAACGCCGCTTTGATTTTTTTTTTTACATTTGACCTTGAAGGATGACCTTGACCTTGAACTTCAACCACTCAAAATGTGCAGCTTCGTGAGAATGCCGCTTTGAATTTATTTTATTACCTTGAAGGATGACCTTGACCTTCCACCACTCAAAATGTGCAGCTCCATGAGATACACATGCATGCCAAATATCAAGTTGCAATCTTCAATATTCAAATAGTTATGGCCTATGTTAAAGTTTTCAGATGGACAGACGCCATATATTTGACATTTGACCTTGAAGGATGACCTTCACCTTCACCGTTCACCACTCAAAATGTTCAGATCCATGAGATACACATTCATGCCAAATATCAAGATACTATCTTCAATATTGAAAAAGTTATGGCCAATGTTAGTTTTCAGACAGACAGACACCATAAATTTGACATTTGACCTTGAAGGATGACCTTGACCTTTCACCACTCAAAATGTGCAGCTCCATGAGATACACATGCATGCCAAATATCAAGTTGCTATCTTAAAAAGTGAAAAAGTTATGGCCAATGTTTAAGTTTTTTTCGGACTGACAGACTGACGGACAGTTCAACTGCTATATGCCCCCCTACCGGGAGCATAAAAACATTATTTGGGGTGGGGGCATAGTGTGAGGGTGTGGTGGTCATTTATTACATGATCTTTAATTTAAAAAAAATAGTGGGGGGATTGAGGGGGGATTCGGGGGGGGGGGGGGGGGGGGGGGATGGTTTGGACGGAGTCGATTGTGGTATGTCAGGTAAGAGTTGTTTTGTCAAAGTATCAATCGAATCTAATCATAAATAAAGAAGTTATGGCAATTTTAGCAAAATTTAATAATTTGACCTTGAGAGTCAAGGTCAGTCAAAGGTCAAGGTCAAAATTCAACTTGCCATGTACAGTACCCTCATGATAGCATGAAAGTATTTAGAGTTTAAAAGCAATAGCCTAGATACTTTAGAAGTAAAGTGAATCTAAACACAAAATGTAACCATATATTCAAAGTTATCAAGTCAAAAAAGGGCCATAATTCCGTAAAAATGACAACCAGAGTTATGCAACTTGTCCTTTACTGTCCCCTTATGATAGTTTGCGAGTGTTCCAAGTATGAAAGCAATCTATGATACTTCAGGGATAAAGTGGACGAAAACACAAAACTTAACCAAATTTTCAAGTATAAAGGGCCCATAATTCCGTCAAAATGCCAATCAGAGTTACATAACTTTGCCTGCACAGTCCCCTTACGATAGTTAGTAAGTGTTGCAAGTATGAAAGCAATAGCTTTGATACTTTAGGAAAAAAAGTGGACCTAAACACAAAACTTAACCAAATTTTCAATTTTCTAAGTATAAAAAGGGCACATAATTCTGTCAAAATGCCTGTCAGAGTTACATAACTTTGCCTGCACAATCCCCTTATGATAGTTAGTAAGTGTTGCAAGTATGAAAGCAATAGCTTTGATACTTAGGGAATAAAATGGACCAACACACAAAACTTAACCAAAATTTTCAATTTTCTAAATAAAAGACGGGCACACAATTCTGTCAAAATGCAAGCCAGAGTTATCTAACTTTGCCTGCCCAGTCCCCTCATGATAGTAAGTAAGTGTACCTAGTTTGAATGCAATAGCATTGATACTTTATGAGAAAAGTGGACCTAAACGCAAAACTTAACCGGACGCCGACAACGACGCCGACGCCAAGGTGATGACAATAGCTCATAATTTTTTTTCAAAAAATAGATGAGCTAAAAATACCATAAAAGCGGAAAGTGTTGTCCCTGATTAGCCTGTGTGGACTGCACAGGCTAATCTGGGAGGACACTTTACGCACATGCATTATGCCCAGTTTTTTCAGAACACAACTCGAATGAACTAACAGAAGAACAGACACACATTACAGAGGGAGATTAGACCAGTAGTCCCCTTGAGTGAAACCAATTGGGAAATCATAACATAATTATGCATAATGAAACCTGAACAGCTTAATAAAACAAGAGCTGTGTTTCTGTTTGTGAAATCTTCAATATTGCAAAAGATATGACCAAGGTTTAAGTTTTGGGACAGAATGACAGGCATGATGACAAACAGACAGACAGGCCAAAAATAATATACCCCCGATCAATCAATCCAGGGCCATAAAAACTATTTTATCAAATTCAGTTGCAAATTATAATTTTGGGGAAATTCGTCTTGTAAAGCTTTTTTTAAATATTTAGCCCTACTCCTTCTGTGTATCCACTCGCTGTGGTTGTGGCAGCGGTATTGCATAAGGTCCCTGCACCAGCCAGGTAAGTCAATGTTGATGATTGTTGTTTGACCCAGTATGTTGCATAATTCTGTACCACTGTATACCTAAGAAGACGAAATAAACAACTTTATTTATACTTCTGTAATTTCACACCACCTTGTATAGCTTGGAGCTGAACATTCATAACAGGGCATTTTTAGTTATATTGTATAGTGATTGAAAAAGTATTTCCGTAAATATCAATTTTGACCAACATTTCTTGCAGTAATCATTATTGTGACCACATACTTGGTCGGTCACGTGATTGGCAAGGTGTCCACAAAGGGGGCATGCAAATGAAGCCATTTTAAAATTGGTTAAATATATTATTTTAAACACAGTTTACTTATAGATATTGCTTATCAACTGTATTCCATTTTATGGATATCCTGTTCTCTGCAAAATGTAACAAATTCTTTCCCAAACCCAGTAATCCAATTAGAATATGGCAAACTTAATGAGTCAAACCCTATGAAGTATTATGTAAAACAGAAAAATCTGAACAAGTATTTCCTAGGATAAGACATTCTTACAGACCAGGTGATAAAACAACAAGCCACTCAAAGAATATGGTGACTCTGGTATACTTCCTATAAACTTTGGAGGTATGGGAGGATAATAATGCCATCATGGTAACTTACACAAAAACTATGTTGCCAACATCAGAGTTTGGAGCCGTCCAATTGAGGTTTATGGACGATTTATCAACCTTTCCCGTATTAGCATGTGTGGCAGATGCCTTTAATAAATTCCAAAATAATAGTAATGCAAGTAATATACAAATTAATGTCAAGTAAAGGCATTCAAATTACATACCAACATTCGTTAACAAGACCCATTAAAACAAGAGCACCGCATAACCAGTGCCACGCTCGGCTATGGGTGCAGTTCTGAATAAATGAAAGCTTGTCAGAATTTATTTTTTTTAGGTCACAGTGACCTTGACCTTTGACCTAGAGACCCCAAAATGGGTGTGGCGTGTAGAACTCATCAAGGCACATCTACATATGAAGTTTCAAAGGTGGAAGCACTTTGATTTAAGAACCAATGTTAAGGTTTTAGCACGACGCGGCAGGCAGGGGTTTTTTTAAGAAAAGGGGGAAGACGCTGGGCGCTGGGTAAAAGGGGAAAATCGAGCGCGAAAGAGACATATTTGGGGAAAAAATAAAAACTGTTCATTTCAATGTCTATAACTCACCTAACAGACTTCAGGGTTTTTTTTAGAAAAAGAGGCATGTCTCTGACCTTTTTGTTCTTAAACACATGAACAAGTATGATATTAAAGTCAAAGTCCTTAAATAAAGTTGCAGGGGTAGATCAAATAATGGGAAATGTTTTCAACTGGGGCCGGGGAACGATGTCAATATTGTGATTTCAATTTCATGATGAATGAGTTGACGATTTAAATCTGCTACAGTATTGGAAGGGAAAGGTGAGACAGCTGCCGATTGTCTACTTTCACTTTCACAATAAAGTATTAATCGATGTTGATTACATGTACCTCCGAATCCTGCTGAGTTTCAACGGTTTTTGATGATTCATTCTTAAAAAATGCGTCAACGCAATTAATATTTTCCGAGTCCGAACGTTTTATTTTGTTCGTGTATGAACGCCAATTGTGAGACTTTTTTCTGTTTTAACGTTTATATCTTGGCTTTCACATAACCCGGATGAAAATTCGACTGGTTTCCGGTAATTAATTGACGAAACACCCTTCTCGCACAAGACCGGAATCCAGTAAAATAGTCACATGATTAATACGATTAGTTGCCCGGTTTCCATGACGTAATTTAAGAGCTATATATATAGAATCACTGGTATTCCCAGATTTGAGTGTTCGTCGGGAGAGAGAGAGAGAGAGAGCGAGATCGTTGTACATGGTACAAATTGGATAAGTGTCGACTTCCCAAAAGAAAAAAAAACATTTCTTTGAGGGTAAAATATTATACTTTGGTGAAAAATTATATTTTTAGAGGGGAAATGGTATTTTTAGGGGAAAATTTCTGGTAGGGGTAGACGCCGAATATCGGCGTCACTTTCTTAGTAAAAAAAAACCCCTGGCAGGTGACGTGAGACGACGAGCTGGCTATGACAATACCTTGGGTTTTGTCCGAAAACGCCGAGCTAAAAATGATTTTGAAAACAATGGTAAGTACCTGTTCTTATAATGATAAATGATAGTCAGTCCATGTTTAGAATTTACATTTTTTCATTCAACATAGTAAAAAGTATTGTCTGATATTTGCATATGATGTAGATTGTTTTAAATAAACTCATCCCATCCTGTAGGAGCATGGAAAACAGTTTGTGACACAGAGTATGTACAAATGTTGAAAGATTATTATATTGTTCTTGTTTTTTTTAATCTTTGACAGTTAATACTAAAACTTCAAAAGTGATACCATTAATTACCCTTTCGCATGGATTTCCCACACCAGTGGCTGTAGCAAATGATCCATACGTCGTGTAAGTTGATGAATCAGCAGCTGATCGAGCCTGTATCATGAATCCTCGGAACTGTGTGCTAGCTTCAAGGCCTTGTAATGTTACTGGAAGCCAAAAAAACATGTTATATAACAACCAAAACATAGACTGTTTCAACAGTTTGGTAACATTCTGCGTACCTAATTAAAATGTTGTTCTTCCTTCATCTCAAAATAAATATAAGTTGCTGAAATTTGGTATGTCTGTAAATTATTTTCCATCTTACTATTAAACGGCTTTTGCGCAATCAAGTAAAAAACAATTAACTTGATAAGTCATATGTAACAATAAGCATCTTGCTAAATTAAGTGCGGCTAAATCACTAATAACGTTTATTTCAGGCCATTTATGTTTTAATTGTCCATTACTTTCTTCCATGAACTTGTAGTTTTCTGTAAATAAAATGAGTCACAATAGTAAGTACTACACAAACAATTCAATGAAGTTATCGGCCTCATGGATACCTTGCTGTTGCCAATATATGGTTTAAAGGAAACAAAAACTTTTGATGCTAGCCAGTCCTAAGTCAGTGTAAAACCAGGCAACATTAGTATGATACATCAATCAGGCATTCGTTTTATTGAGCAACTCAATGACTCACGTGAAGATTGTCCCAATTGACCACTGACACTGAACTTTTACCCTTAAATGGGTTAGACAGAATATTTGAATGTGTTCCACTGACACTGAACTTTTACCCTTAAATGGGTTAGACAGAATATTTGAATGTGTTCCACTGACACTGAACTTTTACCCTTAAATGGGTTAGACAGAATATTTGAATGTGTTCCACTGACACTGAACTTTTACCCTTAAATGGGTTAGACAGAATATTTGAATGTGTTCCACTGACACTGAACTTTTACCCTATAATGGGTTAGACAGAATAATTGAACGTGTTCCACTGAAACTGAACTTTTACCTTTACCCTAAAATATGTTAAGACAGAATATTTGAATGTGTTTGTGCAATATTATACCAAACAATTTAGCAGACCCAAAATTTTCAATTTGAAGATTTCACAATACAAATATTCCCAATTATTGCAATATCAGGGTTGTTTTGCACTTAGTTTTCCCTATTGGGCCAGTATTGATACTCCTGCAAATTTGGGCACAGTGTTATTGAGCTATGTGTATAGAGGGCCAAACGGGGAACATTCACATGACTTCATATTTTTGTTAGACCAAATGTGGTTGCTATGCTGATCCTGTTCTCTACCCTGTAGGAGACTGTTCTCTTGTTTTGAGGTATTAAAATGCTATTATCAATCATAATATAGTCACAAGTTGTGGAACAACACCTGGGACTTACACTAACAATTATTAATTGAGTACCTTGAATTTGATCACATGGTGAATATGTATTTTTGGAGATAACAAGCTGGTACGGGTTGGCTGTTGTCTGTGCAGAAGGGGAGTGTTCTGGCGTCATTGAGCTGCATGAAGTGCTGGGGGGTATAGAACTATATCCCATGACCCCTGTCAATAATGTGAACACCAATACTGTCAACAAATCCATGCTCCAAACTGAAATAAACAATATAACCAATATAGCCTGTTAAACATAATCATCTTAAAACAAGCACTGTCTCCAGCAGAAGACATATGACCCCAAAAAACGCTTTTTTCGAAACCTAAAAGTATGTATGTTATTATTATCTTGTCAGATATAACACAATATATCAATATCTTTTAAAAGTATGCAATGATAAATGAATTTAGAATGTGTATTAAACACATCAGTTAGAACAAGTTACCAACATGTTTGATTTATATGAGCCTTGTTCTGAAAAAAAACTGGGCTTAATGCATGTGAGTAAAGTGTTGCCACAGGCTAATCAGGGATGACACTTTCTACTTTTATGGAATTTTTAATTCAAGGAAGTCCCTCATTACTGAAAATCACGTTTAAGCCGAAAGTGTCGTCCCTGATTAGCCTGTGCGAACTGCACAGGCTAATCTGGGATGACATTTTACGCAAATGCATTAAGCCCAGTTTTCTCAGAACACGACTCATATGATTTTGCAAAACATCAAGTCATATTTTCCTCTTCAGCAATAAGTGTCAATTCTAAATATCTGCTTTTTGAGTCACGGAATCAAGTACAAATCCTCAATCAAAAACTTACATTTCTACTTAAATAATTTCTCCATTTTTTTTTAATTTAACAAAATGTTATTTGAATCATTAATCCCTTTAATGAAAAGTAATATTGTCAAAGCATTTAAAACAAGAGCACCGTATAACGGGTGTCACGCTCGGCTACGGGTGCAGTTTTAAATAAATGAAAGCTTGTCAGATTTCTTTTCTTTTTTTGTAGAGGTCACAGTGGCCTTGACCTTTGACCTAGTGACCCCAAAATGGGTGTGGCGTGTAAAACTCCTCAAGGTGCATCTACATATTTAGTTTCAAAGTTGTAGGTGGAAGCACTTTGATTTTAAAGCCAATGTTAAGGTTTTAGCATGAAACGGAGGTCGGACAACACGACAAGCTGGCTATGCGGCATAGTCATTCATAAGATGAGATAAGCACAATATCATACAAAAACATTTTTGAATAGTTTATCACTGTTTTAATTATTATTTATGAATTTCTTTGAATTTACTTTTTAATGTTGTTTTTTTTTAATTTGTAAAGTTATTAATTTTCCCTTAAATTCCACAAATTTATTAAAAAATATATTTATTTTTTTTGCTTTCAAATATTATTAATATCATTGAGTTAAATTATTAAAATATCAATAAGTTTTGATAACATTTGCTTATTATATTATTAATAATGAAATAATGTGCAAGGAAAGTGCAATTCTGTTTTAATCAGTCTAAATTAGTTATTAGTAAAAAATAACATATCAATGACATCCAATAATTTGATAATAAACATATGAATGCATGAAACAAAAAATTGTTGACAGTTACAAAGTTTACTTATTTATCATATTTAACTGTTACAAGGAAAACAGTTTTGAAATTAATATAAATGTGATTTTACCATTTTTCAATTCACCAATTGACCCTATTTAATTGGATTAAAAACAACAAACAACTACAGTTCCACAACCCTGCCTAGGTTTACTCAAAATGAAATAAGGTGTATTCGAAATGGGTCTTGATTACACATTATTCTTTTTGCATTTGTGTTCCCAAAATGAGCAACAAGTATAAGATACTCAGTAAGATTTTGAGAATATTCCATATATTCCACTAGCACACCAACACAGCACTTACTAATGATTTATGTGCAATCCTTACACAGTTTAATTAAAAAAAAAAGGATTCTAAAACAAAAACAAACATACAAGCTGCTTCATAGATGAAGTTAATTAAAGACTTCATACACAATATAATCATTTTGATAATAAATGAAGATTAAACTTCTATTGTCATATATTATTGGAGGGGAAAATGTCTGCACTAAAACTAAAATGGGGAGGAAACGTCTGGGGAGGAAACGTCTTGGGGGGGTAAACGTCTAGGGAGGAAACGTCTGTGGGGGGAAACGTCCGGAAACCATTCAAAAGTAGCCCTGATATCCACATTTTGTTTTTTTCTTTCAAAATCGAGTCTTTATAATTATGCAATGAACAAAAGAAAATTTGACCAGTCAGATATTGTCCCTTCTTTGTCCATATAAAACAAAATGCACATTTGAATGCACAGTATCGACTAAAGGATGTATCTGTTAATATTCTATAAAGTTAATCATTAAATGTCACAATCAAATATCAATTATCAATATAATCGCTTCATTAATTTATAAATTGTATTTCAGGACGTGCTGGGTTTGCCATAATGCAGTTTTTGCAACATTTTCATGTCTTTAAAGACGACGAGAACAATTCTGACCACTTTATTCAATTGGAAGAATTTGTTTGGCGCTTAAGAAAAAAGATGTGAATGTATCCAATGTCAAAAGAACATTTTAAAATTACAAAGGAGGGATAAAACTTATAAACAGAACAGAATCTGTGCCTGTGTTGTCAATGTTACGTTATTGTCTTCAGCACAGTGATTCTTCTGATGGATGTTAACTGTTTTCAAAATTAATTGAATGTAACCTACTGTATGGAAAAAATGAAAATGCCTCATACATTACATCATCATATGAACTTTATCGGCTGATATCAAAGACAACCTTTAGTGACATCACAACTCTGTTTGATAGAGTACACATAGATGAGAATAATATTAAAACTATAAATAACGCAAGTACATTGATCATTTTATATGTAAAATATATACAATTCACTACGCATGCACACTTTGCATTCCTGTGTCTACCACGTGAAAATGATGATCAATCTACTTGCGTTATTTTTAGTTAACTTGTAGTTACCTGGTAGACATACCCAGTAAAATTTATTACCGAATATTCTGAAAATATGAAAACTTAAAAACATTTTTTCAAGTATTAAATGTTATATACCAGTCGTGATATTTTAATCAATATAAACTAGTGACTGTAAAAAATTCTGTATTTAAGAACTTTTCTTTTTTGGTTATGCGCGGTTGACAATCCCTTTAAATTGCATTATAACATGAACTCACCTATAACTAATTTGTGTTGCATAAAATTTAATGATAACTCAAAACAGTAGTATTGTATTCAATAATTTGGATCTGCATATTCTGATTGTTTAGTCAAAGTTATTCTGTTTTCAAAATACACTGTGTTATGGTTTTTTCACCGAAACCTTATAAGCATAATCAAATGGGTACTGGCTGACTATCTCCTGTTGTTGTGTAACACCCCTATCATTTATCAGTGAAGCACAGCTTCTGTAATTAATGGTGCCATTTCATGCTGAGAATCTAGCAGTACTTGGGAGATCAAAGGCGATCAAAAATGAGTGGATGTTCCGGGCAAACTCCTAAGCCTGTGACAATACCTCGGGTTTTCTCCAAAAACGCAGAGCTAAAAATAACACTTTGACTTACAAGGGCTGTCTCCATCGGAAGACATATGCCCCCGAAAAATGCTTTTTCGAAACCTAAAACGCAGATTTTGAAACCTATATGCGGACCCTAAATTCAAGGTCATGGTCAAAGGGGTCAAAATTTGTGTGCGTATGGAAAAGCCTTGTCCATAAACACATGCATACCAAATATGAAGGTTACATCTCACATAGAAGTTATGAGCATTTTTCGAAACCTAAACGTAAAAGTGTGACGGATGGACAGACAGACAGACAGACCGTGCAACTGCTATATGCCACCCTTCCGGGGGCATAAAAACCTTGAGTATAATTGACACTGTTCCTTTCTTTGGGCTCTTTTTAATTTTATTGTATGTATTGTTCTAGTTTCTCACCAGCTATGTGACATGTACCTTTCTCATACAAGACAGTTCTCTCTAACATTATAACTTTTGTGAACAGCTAAATCTTCCATTTGATAAGTGCGTCTGCCCTGTTCAAATGTGTACAAGAACTGAATGAGAGACCTCTGAAACCATTCAGATCCAGCCATGCCTTAAATATCGTGGCATTGATGAAGGAAATAATGCATAATTTGATTGTATAGGTCAATGCATTCATTAAAAAGTGTTTGATCTAGAAGGTCATACAGGTAAGGCCTTTGATTTAAATGTTAAGGGCATTACAGTGCACCATGAGTCTGTTAAAAAGGGCAAATTCGATTTATCTTTTGAACTCAAATCAATATGCCTTGTTATATTTTGTGACTGGCTAATTCATTTTTTACAAAACTTCGTGAATGCTTTTTTTTTCAACTAAATATTGTCAATATATGGATTTAGCAAAACTAAACACAACTTAGTTAAAAGCATATCCTTAACAATCAAACTAAAGGTAAAAGGACTAAAAAGGGGCACTGCAAAGGGCCATACTGATTTGCCCTAGAATAAACACTATTAAAGCTTCTACCGGGGTACATAAGGTCTGGATAAAAGAGCAATATACTAGTCTTAAAATATTTCTTAAGCTGACGGTGACAGAACTTCTTCAAACCAATTTTATGCAATCGGCTTTGCAAATAGTTGTTTATAATACACCCCTAAACTCTAACAACCACCACATCTGTGGCTGAAGGATTTATTTCCATTGATGTCAAATAAAAAACATTACCACTTTTGAATTATGAAAACAGTAGGCATATCTTCATTTAAATTTGTGTTGCCATTCAATTGTTTTATATTGGACATTAACAGCTGTAATTGGCATATCAATTATTGTATTTGGCTATATAACCATTCAGGATTTGTGCTGATAAAACTAAAAAAATGAACAAATAATAACTTAGAACTTCAACATTTTAATCATGCGTATAAAAAGTGGAATACAAACTGAAAATTACTGTTTTGTATAATACATCAAATATAGTATTTATAATACAAACTGAAAAAGCTGTATTTGATAAGACAACAAATATTACTTATAGTCAAGTGGTAGTCAATAGTACTAAATCTATTCACTAAGTTCTTCATTACTTTGATTTATTTTGTTTGCTTGTAATATAACAAAAATGAGGTGAACATTTCTATGCTTTATATACAAATAAGTAGAAAATGACATAAATCCATAACTTGCCTTTAAGTCTTGTTTTTCAATCCAAATCAGTAAAACAGAGTGTCTTTTAAAATGCAATTCTGATCTTCACGCCATAAAGTTGCAAAGTAGTAAATTAGCACCAGATAACAGCACTTTACAGTTACTGTCGGTATCATCATAAAGCGCTTCGGCATAATTCATATCATGTCAAGTGTGTTTGTTTTAATCCAATTTAAAAGTACGGTATCTGTCAAGCCAACCTATGAAGAGGTGTTACGGGTAATTTCAATGTAAACATTTGATTGAGCAAATCATAAATTTTCATAAAAAGCTCCATTTTATTTTTTTATAGAATTCTACTCCCTATTATTATGCAGATTTAAAATACTGTTGTTGTTTAGATTTAAATGAGGTAATTTGAGACGCAAAGCTGCAGTTAAGTCAATATATTTGACATTTTGCAATGTGAAATTATAATAAAGCTGATTGGTGTTCAACTTTCTTGTATTAGCACTGCACTGCAACCACAGTATTATACACGTACATTCCTGTAAAAGAAAATGTATATAATTCTTATCAACTGAGTTGATATTTTAAGCATGCTGATGCAATCGGTGCAAACCAAAGTTCTAAGAGTAAAATAGCCTACAAAATAGCCCACAATCCATTTGCTGTATTAATCCATTTATGTTTTAGAGTGGCGATGAAAAATTCAAGATTTCTACAACTCAGACTTCATCATGAGGTTGGCACTGCTGAAAACAACCTAGTAAGAACAATACAATATAGTCTAACTACAATATCCCTTCATGAACCACACATTTTCTTCTTACGAAAATTGTCTAAACATTGTGATGGTACTGCATCATCATAATGAATGCTTTTTTAAACCAACATCAACATGAGCATTGAAAAACATTTGTCAACTATCTTCCTATACATACATTACCTCTAGGTTTTGCATTTTACACTACATATACTATTCACATTTTAACCCATTTATGCCTAGTGGACTGTCCCATCCTTCTAAATTGGATCAATTAATTTCCAAAATTAGGGATGTCTAGTATATTTATTTCTATATTTATAATATTTCTTACAGAAATTCCTTTAAGCAAATAGCACAGACCCAGATGAGACGCCGCATCATGCGGTGTCTTATGATGCGGCTTCTCATCTGGGTCTACGCTGTTTGCAAAGGTCTTTTTTATAGACGCTAGGCATAAATGGGTTAAACCTCCATTATTGAAATAATTTAATAAACTGAATTTTAATAATAAAACTAAAACTACATGTTTTATTATTTAAATTATTCAGACTAACACAAACTAATAATAAGATAAACACAATTGTTTCATTTGCTTTCATGACAAGTTATTGGAGTATGTAATAATTAAATAGGTGGATACAAAAACATAATTTATTAAATGGTCACTTAGCCATTGGCAGAGCTAAAATGAGTGACATAATTATTTTGTTCGCACTTGCGTTTTATTATATGTTAGGGGGCGCATTAATTAAGGAGGGAGCATTTATCACTTTAAAGACCCTATGTTGTCACTTTAAAATGAGAGTATATGTTATAAATATATATCATCACCTGTAACATAAATCTATATCATTATCACCTGTAACATAAATCTATATTATCATCATCTCTCCCATAAATCTAGCCATTGCAAATCAACTTCTACCATGGAGAACTCATACGATCTTGATTGTACACTGGTAATGTAATGAATATATTCACATTTACCATAGCACTGGATGAGTATTTAGTAACAGCAAATAATGGATAACATAAATCATGTCACCATAACAACATATCAATATTTATATCCCCTTATTGATAACATCTACCAAAATGATGTATGATATCATTCCAAATATATCTATATGGCAGCCTTCTAGTGAGCTATTCTACATCCAGTAAAGATTAAATATCTCAGTGCACACATCTATAAATTGTGTTGTTAACATCCATAAATTGTGTGATGACTGATTTTATATTGCTTCTCAAAAATGACCAAACAGTCTAAAACCAATAATTGTGGTGTTACTGTGTTGTAAGCTATTAGATTAATGAGCAGCATAGTTTCATAATTACATTAACATATGACTGAATAACAGCAATGTGGTTTTTGTTATTCATAGCAAAAACATGCCTTTGTGACCAGATCAAGTTATGGCCTTAAATAACATTAAATTTGACTCTTTACCCATTTCAGCTATCAATTAAAGGCCAAAAGTTTTGATAAGATCTTTCCTAAACCTGAAAATGTCTGACACAAATAGCTAATAGCCAGTTAGATAATGGACAAAATTGCCAACTTACAAAGTTATACAACATAATTTATCATTACAGTCTTTTTCATAGTTTCCACTCACTGTCCAAAAGTTCTCATTGAATCTTTAGTTTAGGGCTATCAGAAACGCTTAATTAAGCATATTTGTATGCATACATTTGACAAAGGATGCTTGTCCCAAACCAATCAAAAAGTCCATGGGAAGCACGTTTTTTTGCATGACTGTGGAAGACTCAACAAAACATTGCATTGAATCAAGTTACATTCAATCTAACATTGGATTTACTTGTCTATTTTTTTTTATAATTAAAGCTGAACAGTGTTACATTGCATTACCTTCTTTGCACATGTTCAATTGAAAAAAACTCCATCCCATATTTGATTACAAACTTAACTCTGAAAAAAAATTGCCAATTTTTCTATTAAACAATTATAATTATGGCCAATATTGATGATGAATGTCTTTAAGTATTTGTATATCACATCCATCATGAATATTGGCCACAATCATTATTGTTTAAATAGAATTCATGATGATGTGGGATTATTAGATATTTATATACACTAGGAAATGGGTATGCATCCAGCTATATCCATACGGTGAAGTTTCTATGCATGATTTGGAAAATGACACAAATACAGCACTAAATGAAAATAAGCAAATATATGAGCATGGAACTTATTTATAACACAGTCTGTTTATACAGGATCTATCAATAAACAGATATGTCTTTAATTTAGAACGCATGTTTGTGGTTTTGACTAGATCATGTCAGTCATATAATTGTAAATCAAATTATCTCTTGCATGTTAATGAAAATGCACCATTTAGTACCATCTTTATTGAAGTGTTCATTGCTTCATCGTTAGTACATTACAACTTTACAACATTAATAACATTAGCATGGCACTAGTAATTACACTAGCTAATCAACATGACGCAAGCAATAAGCACTAAGCATGTTGAAAGGCACGACACTACTTGAAGTTAATCAAATGCGACATGACATTGTGCAGACATTCCCAATTGTATTTTTGGTCCACAGGACATTCGGTCCACAGGACTTAAAAAAGTTGCAGGACCGGACTGAGCTTCATAGGACCGAAACATCACATCACCAACTCAAATATATTGAGTGGTGTCGCCGTGGTGTAATGGATATGGTGTCTGCCTAGCGACCGGAAGGTCACGGGCTCGATCCCCACCGTGAGAGCGTTCTTTAGATCTCCCCCAAAGACACCAAGTATTGGTTCTAGGCCCAGGAAACGGACTCGAGAGCGTTTATATAAGCCTTAGGCTTTCGATGCAATCAAAATAAAATAAACAGGTTTAAACTAAATATATTGACATTTATTATGATAATTGGAAAAAATGTAATGGAAAAAACGCAACACAACACTGAACACTAACAAATCACAATAAACTTGCAATATTCTAAAGAAACAAGGACTGTTTGTAAAACATGCATGCCCCCCATATGGGCTGTCAGTTGTAGCAGGCAGTCAACTGACTTAAGGTGAAAATATAGGAAAAAATATAGGAATTTTTGCATCAAAATATAGGAGGTTTGGGCTTGTTTAGGGTTAAAATATAGGAATTTTATGGTAAAAAGTTATGTTCTAGAGATATGTAGAAAACTTCTTACTTACTTGTTTTCCGTCAATAATCATTAAATTCATGTTTTACTTAACAAAACAGTCCCTCATCTTCACCACCAAGGCAGATACGCTGATGCAGCAACACACTGTGGTCATCAATGTGGACACCTGAATTTTTTTAATTAAAATAGTTAACAATCAACAAAACACAAAACATTATTTAACATAGTTTTACAACCTAACAAAAGAGTGCAACATAACATTGATACTGAAATTATTAAAACCAAAAACATGAATCATATACATGTAGTTTCATATCATGGTATATAATATAAATTCTGTATTTTATGCACATTAAAATTTCTATACACTCTTCAATCAAACATTTAAAGGACATGAAAGGAACACCAAAACATCCTATATGATAAAATGTACATACACAATATAAGATTTTTCTGGCAGCTTCTGCATATAAATATATTTGAAAATGAACATCCAAAATAATTGATTGAACAAGATTGCACTGAGTTGTTAATACCAATTGTAAAACAATCCTATCTCATGGGTATCAGACACACAATGGTAGATGCATATCTTAAAAACAAGAATAAGATGCTATGGTAGACATGGCAAAATGATAATAAAACATCTCAATAATCAGCAGATATACCTTAAGTATACGGTACAAGATCATTCTCTCATCAGATACCAAAAATACATCAGAATGAGATCAATATATGAAGATAACTTAGAACTACTTAAAAGATAACGGTTAGAATTCTATAATAACTGTTCACCTTTGTAAGACCTGTTACAACTATCTGCTAGGATTTGTTCTCATTATGCACCTTTAAAATGGCTGTATTTTTCCTCATCAAAGGTAGAATTCTATAATAACTGTACACTTTTGTAAGACCATTACAACTATCTGCTAGGATTTGTTCTCACCTTTGAAATGGTTGTATTTTTCATCATCAAAGGTGTCCACATAGATATCACAATGGTGTACAACAGCACTCCTGCAAGATGATGATGCTTTGGAAGAGGAGGGACAGCTTTTTACACTGTAAATTAAAATATCTAACAGCAGTATTACTTCTTATAAGTATTTAAAAAAAGAGAGGACATTTTCAGAACAAAAAATAGGAAAAAAGTAAAAAATATAGGAAAATATAGGAAATATAGGAGGTTTTGAAAAATATGGGAAAATTCTCCAAAATATAGGAAAATATGGGAATATAGGAATCAGTTGACGGCCTGTTGTAGTGGCAACCATTGTGTGAATACCTTTTTTGTGACTGTGACCTTGACCTTTGAACTAGTGACCTGAAAATAGGGGTCATCTGCCAGTCATGATCAATGTACCTATGAAGTTTCATGATCCTAGGCCTAATAATTCTTGAGTTATCATCAGGAAACCATTTAACTGTTTTGAGTCACTGTGACCTTGACCTTTGACCTAGTGACTTGAAAAAATAGGGGTCATCTGCCAGTCATGATCAATGTATCTATGAAGTTTCATGATCCTAGGCGTAAGCATTCGTGAGTTATCATCCAGAAACCATTTTACTATTTCGAGTCAATGTGACCTTGACCTTTGATCTAGTGACCTGAAAATCAATTGGGGTCAACTGCCAGTCATTATCAATGTACCTATAAAGTTTCATGATCCTAGGCATAAGCATTCTTGAGTTATCATCCTGAAACCATTTTACTGTTTCAAGTCACTGTGACCTTGACCTTTGACCTAGTGACCTGAAAATCAACAGGGAACATCTGCCAGTCATGATCAATGTACCTATGAAGTTTCATGATCCTAGGCCTAAGCATTCTTGAGTTATCCTCCGGAAACCATTTTACTATTTGGAGTCACTGTGACCTTGACCTTTGACCTGAAAATCAATTGGGGTCATCTGCCAGTCATGATCAATGTACCTATAAAGTTTCATGATCCTAGGCCTAAGCGTTCTTGAGTTATCATTCGGAAACCATCTTGTGGATGAACCGACCCATGGACCGACATATGCAAAACAATATACCCACTCTTCTTCGAAGAGGGGCATAAAAATTTTCAAACCAAAAAAATAGTTTAAAACAAAGCAATTTCTCGATTGAAAATTCAATTATTGTATACTGGTGTGCAAATTGCTGTTTTCAGATACTAATCAGGACTTTTCCTTATTTAGCAGGGGTCTTATATAGGCCCCTTTCCCTAAGAGAAACGCCCCTTCCCCCAACTTAATTTCGTTGAAATCATGCAAATTTCCAATATGTTAAGTTTAGCTTGGAAATATTTTCCCCCATTCTCAGTTTCGTCGATATTTTCCCCGTTAAATTGAAGGCCATCCCTTTTCCCCACATTTAGAAAAAAAGCACTGCTGATAGTTTTAAGTGACTGTGACAGTGACTAAAGATTGTAAATAAATTATTTTTACACAAGAATCACATTTATTACATGTTAGGAATCAATTATATACCTAAATACCTAAAACAACAGAACACATGCTGGATATCAATAACAGAACTTATTTAAGTCAAAAAGAAAAGCTAAAAATTCTTCAAAACTTTGGTGAGTCTAATAAGTTAATAAGGTCGTGCTGCGACACAATCCAGATCCTCACATAATGCAGCCTCAAGTGCTGAAGTACATCATAACATAGGAAATACATACAAGTCCGTTCACTTTCTGATCTGGTGCTTTTCTCACTAACAACTCTCCAGATGCAATAATTGTTCATGATGAACACACATAACACACACATACAACAGCTAACACCACGCACTGGCACACACAAATATAAACGCAGACATACACGTGCACGCACAAATTTACACTTACCGCATGGTGGTGGTCAACGTGTCCCTATGTTTTGCAAGTTGCAAATAAATAAATCATAATATGTGTCTTGTTCTGTGAAAGCTGGTCATAATGAATGTGCGCAAAGTGTCGTCCCAGATTAGCCTGTGCAGTCCGCACAGGCTAATCAGGGACGACACTTTCCGCCTAAACTTGATTTTCAGGTAAGGAGGGACTTCCTTGAAACTTAAAATACCATAAAAGCGGAAAGTGTCGTCCCTGATAAGCCTGTGCGGACTGCACAGGCAAATCTGGGACAACACTTTACGCACATGAATAAAGCCCAGTTTTCTCAAAACAAGACACATATTTATTTTACAGGAATACATCTCTTTACGGAGGATTATAGCAGCACAACTAGCTTAGTCTACACCCAGTAAATTATTGTACACTTACCACAGTTGTCTCCCTGTATAATAATTTGCGCTAGAAAGCAAAATTCTTTTTGATTCTTTGTAATTTAATAAAGCAGTTTATGCATAGAAAGATTAACAAGAGTTCAGCTGTCGGAGACATATGCCCCCCAAACAGGGCTTAAAACTAGTGACCCCAATTTCAATAGAGGTCATCTACTGTCCAAGGCCAATGCATATGTGAATTATCAAGCCAATCGGTCAATTTGTTGACTAGTTATTGATCGGAAACAATTTTTACACTTATTGTGACAGTGAACATGACCTTATGACCCCAATTTCCATAGGAGTCATCTACTGTCCAAGGAAAATGCACATGTGAAAAATCAAATCAATGATGATGAGTTATTGATAGGAAATGATTTTCACAATTATTGTGACAGTGACCTTGATCTTTGACCAAGTGACCGTAATTTCAATAGCGTCATCTACTGTCGAAGGTCATTGCACATGTGAAGTATCAAGCCAATCTGTCAATTTGTTGATGAGTTATTGATTGGAAAAGATTTTCCCACTTATTGTGACAGTGACCTTGACCTTTGACCTTTGACCTAGTGACCCCAATTTCAATAGGGGTCATCTACTGTCCAATGCCGATGCACATGTGAAGTATCAAGCCGATTGGTCAATTCGTTGACAAGTTATTGATTGAAAAAGAACAGGTCTACCGACAGACAGAGCAACCAACATCCAGCAAAAACAATATTCCCCCTCTTCTTCAGAGAGGGGCATAATAAAGAATAAAGAAAATAGCCACATTAACATTTAAACAGAAATGATGCATTTGTCATTTACTTGCAAAAAAATAGGATTAACAAACATTTAGTAAATATGATAAGGAACTATACAAGCAATATTGATCTAACTGATGGAAAAAGATTAAAGACGAGAGGATGAAGCAGTTAGATTTATAATGTAACAAATGCAACAAATCAAAATGCAATTGTGATTCATTGTACTAAACAACTGATTATTTGTTTAACCATGAAGTTCAAAGCTGAGTTTGAATCTTGATCACACGTGCGTCTTAGATTGGATGAAAAATGTCTCTTGAGTGGTTACAAGCACAAGGTTGTTACTGCACACTGAAAGTCTCATGCAGCATGACACCAGACATACAGTTATCAGATTAGCACTTCAAGTACAGATGAGCTAAAAAAAACTTACACTACATAATACACTATTTTCAGACTGACGTAAAGGTATTTTGGGCAGGTGGCCAACTAATGAACTAATGTCTTTGTTGCCATAAGTCCATTTATTCAGATTTATTTATAGATTGGAAACAAGAGAAATTTCTGTGCTTCATCAAGCAACAAAAGGTGAGGCCAAAAAGATGACATAGAGTGTTAATACACATTTGACTAAAGTCAACTAATTAGTCTACAAATTACAGGTTGACAGAGCTAATGCTGGGCACAAATTTTAGGGAGAAGTACATGTAACTTGAGCTATTGACCATTTAGCCATGATTTTAGAGACATTTCAGTATGTGAAGTCTGTTTAGTTTCAGAACGACTAATGACCAAAAATAATGATAAATATTTTGCGGACACTGAAAATTAATTACAATAGCTCCACTTTCTTTTGTTTACAAAACAAACCTTACGTATCCCATTTACTCTACAAAATTATTGCATGTTTTTGCGTTTCAAAAACATTCCCCAAAACATCGACATAAAGCAACCATTCTTGCCAACAAAATATCACAAGTATATGATACGATAATTCATCAATTTAATTGATCAATTATATGGCAACATCAGCCCAGTGGATTATCTATAATCACTTTCAAATCAATCACACATGACAGACAGTAGTAAACTTCAATTATCACCCCGCTCGCACCTGACTGCATTCGAGTTGAACGCTGACTTGACGAATATCGATCCCCGATTGGATAAATTCGGAGGATGGGAGAATCAGGGGCGGGGTTTACCTCAAATTACCTGTCGCTCAATTGCGACACACTCCGGGCTGCAACAGTGTGTATTGAAAAATTGAGTCAGACCTTGACATCAAGAAAACAAGATGTAAACAAATTCCGATAAGAGGGAGACTGGAAGTCGCTTTTTATCTACAATTTCTTAAATTGTAGGCGAAGTTTGGCGTAAGAAAGCGACATTCGCTCATGTCGCCCCCTAGCGCGAGCCCTGTGGTTCAGAATCAACGTTTTTACAGTTAATGAACATTTCTACTTCTGCTGGATCAAAATCAATATCAGTGATGTACATGTAGGTTGAACTATCAACTGCTGTCCATAAAATATCATCAATAAGCATAGGCCACAACATGGAAGAATTACTAGTGCAAATTATGCTTTCTCATTTTATAGGTACATTTCACAAAAATATTATTAATATAATACTCAAAGGTATATACTATTTCTGTTAATTGTTCGAATTGATGCTGATCAAGACTTTTAAATTGAATGTCCTCCTTCAAACAGATAACTTCAGTACTCAGCCCAACTAAATTAACATGTACTTTTAATCAGCTAAACAAGTGTTTCAAATGGTGCTTCAAAAAATGTCATATGGCTTATGTTTAATGCAGCAGATTTATCATACTGATTTTGCATATAGCTTTGTACATTCTGGAGAATATATTTACTCATAAGTGTTGGAAAGTATATCAATGATTTCATTCATCTCAATCAACAATTTATGTAATTCATTATAATTGTTAATTTTGCCAGCAAAATACATGAGGGCTATTGAAGATGTTTTAACATCCTCTAGCTATAATCAATCATTCTCACGCAGTTTTATGCAACAAACTTAATGAACAACTTAATGTAAATTTAAATGAAAGAGAGGTTATTGGTTATTGAGGTTATAACTGCTAAGGCAACAGGTGGAATGTACAACAATAAGACCATAAAATAATTTGCTCGTATCTAGACAAGCATGTCTCAATCTCTCAACATATTTTATTGACTTGATATCATTTACCAGACTTTCTTATGATATATAGACGTTCCATTTCCAAATCTTTTGAAAGCTGTAGGACTTCCAATTTTAGGAAAAAAATAGGCCACTTTGTGATTTATATATAAATATATATAAACCCAGGGACCCTCAAGTGTTCAGAGTTGTTTACTGCTGGAAAATAAATCTTTTGTAGTTGACATTTATACCATGTTTCATTCCAAAAACAAAAACCTCTGGGTCTTACTGTTTCAGAGGATAAGCTTTTTGGTCAGTTATTTAAAACTACTATTTAAGACTATGTGAAGAATTCTGGGTCCTTGCAAGATTTTACTCCAGAGAAATGTTTTAAAAGATACAAACGTAACAAATTTCACAATATAATTAAATGTTTAAAACATAAAACTGATTATATACCTGTAAACTGACTTAGCTGAAACTATAGGACATGTACATGTATGCATCTACATATCTATTTTAACATGTTTTATCACTAACAACTATTTATGATTTATTTATTTTCTAAAATACAAATGAACAAAAAAAAATCTTTCTATGCTATTAATTAAAACAGATCTTTAGATGCAACACCTAATCCTACGATTAAGGTCTACAGACACATATAATATTCTAAACTAGCTCATACATGCACAAAACATTCTTCAAACATTAAGCAGTTTGCTTAAGAAGCTGTGCAATGTTAGAGCAGAGTAAAATAGGTTAACAAACTGAAAAACCATTCTAATTGTTTATGTTGTATCAGTTTTTTAATATCCTCATCATAAAACTCCCCAATCTTATGTCAACTTCTAAGCTAAAACAGATTTGTCAATATTTTTACAGATACATGTAGCACAAAATATACACTTATAATAATTTAAAAACGACATCATCTGTCAAGCAAGCAATTAAAGCCTATACCGGTAATTATTATCAATCATTCTGATAAATGGTCCAGTTGGGAACAACCTACACCTTCAGCAAAGCATCATCGGGAAGTTGAAGTTCTTTGTATGGCTAATTTAATGGCATTGTTTCTTGCATAAACTATATGATTGAATCATAAACTAATTTTGATTGTACCTTATTAAAACAGAGCAGAACAGACAGTTTATTAAGACTTATACATAGGTACATTGTCTTTAATGCATATGACTATAAATAAAGTAATGTCACATATCAGTATACTATAGTAAGTAACCAAATCAATATACTAATGTATATATGTTAGTAAGTTAAATGAAACTTCAGAACTAAATTCAATGAAATGACATTTCTAAACAAAATAAGAACAGAGAACAATAACAATTTTGACAAGGAGAAACATAATAATTGTAAATTTGGCAGTAAGGACAAACTATTACAAATAAAATCAGTGACTGAAAATGGATAAACACTTCTTACAAGCAAGTCAATTTAAACTATTAATTCAAGTAGTGGTATTTTAAATAGCATTTCGTACAGTTTATGCTTCCTTTACATATTTACATACGTTTAATATTTCAAATTTACAAGTTGATGTTAAAGGGATCTTTTCACGGTTTGGTGAATTGACAAAATTGATAAAAGTTGTTTCAGATTCGCAAATTTTCGTTTTAGTTATGATATTTGTGAGGTAACAGTATAACTGAACATTTACCATAGTTCAATATAGCCATTATATGTATCTTTTGACGAATCGAAAACCTTAAAATTATAAAGCGTTGCAACGCGAAACGATTGAATAATTTGGAGAGTTCTGTTGTTGTCGTTTAAATTTACGAAACTACGAAGATTGCTTATATAAGGTATAAAATACTTTAACTGTGTACACCCGGCGGAATAGCCGAGAGGGCTAATGCGTTTTTACTTCAGACTAACTCCAGGACTTCGGGGTCACTGGTTCGAGCCCTGGTACCGGCTACTTGTTTTTCCTTTTTTAATTTTATTCTTGATTTTTTACTGGAGCTTTTAAGATCCAATGTTTACATTTATCAATATAAAGCATTTAATGACAAACTTCAAAATATGCCAAAATCTGTGAAAGAGCCACTTTAATAAACTATGGAACTTAAAAACCGATGGATTTATTAAATAAAAACGTTTTATGAATTTTTACCGTATAGAACGGTAACATGAACAAACACAAATGAAATGGAATTCATCCTCTATGTCCCGTTGATTACAACACAAGCAATAATGTTCTTCACGGGGAATTTTGTTGCGTGCGTATCTTCCGGTCTGAGTTCTCAATGGATGGGCAGAAGCCCTTAATTTCACAAAGTATAAACATAGAATCATGGGTAATAAATCTAAGTAGTTTTCATATTCAAGAGTAGTTTTAAACATTCTATACATAATCTAGAATAGAAATTCTATTCATATCACCAAACCATTCTTGCTTAAAGGTGTCAATAATTCTTCATTTAAATTCACATACAAAAGCATGACTATTAGTTATATTTGCAGCAGTGGGTGGCTCATATATGTGTTTTTGTTGCAAACTTGGTCAGAAACTAGTCAGCCAAACAGCTTCTGTCTATGAACTTCAATTATATCTAGGACAAAGCATTAATTCATACCTACAGCAAAGCCAAATATATGTTTAAAACACTATAAATACATGTATACCTTTACACAGGTGACATTAAATTAACAAAACCAAAAAATAATTTTGCTCATTAAAGAAATTTAAGACTCGTCACTGATAAAAAAACTATTAGAACTAGGAGCTATTTGCAAAAAAAAACTAGGAAAACGTAGAAGACTAAAAAACAATGAAAACTAGGAAAACTAGGAAACGCTGGAACAACTGTTTATATTGCTCAGCTTGAGCACGTCAAGCTCAGGTAAGCTAACAAGTATGGAAAACTTCACTTATGGATGATTTCTTTTTTAAACCATTGATAACTAGAGCTTTGTCACAGACATGATGAATACCCCCACATGCCGCATTGACACAGAATATTTTGCATGTTGTCTTCACAAAAAACAGCGGACACCATGCTCAATGTTTAAAATGCACTAAGTGACCCTGTGACCTAGTTTTTGACCCGGCATGGCCCATGTTCTAACTTGACCTACATATCATCTAGATACAACTTCTGACCAAGTTTGGTGAAGCTCTAATGAAAACTACTTGAACTAGAAATGGCGAGGCAGAGGCAGACGCGTATCCCCCCAAGCCGCATGTTTAACCCAGGGGGCGCCTCAGGGTTGGTAATGAGGCCATGCATAGTTGAGATTGACCATATTGTCATGAGAGATGTTCATTATCAATTGGAAGTAAATTGGTGCAGACATGAAAAGGTTAATGTAAAATAACATACTAGAGTGTTAACAAGGTTTTGACTATAGCCATATAAGAAAAGATGCCCCGCCCCTGGCAGCCATGTGTTTCAACCAACCGGCATCATTTTTGAACTCATCTAAGATATTATCGAGATGAATCTTCAGACCAAGTTTCATGAAGATCGGACATTAAATGTGGCCTCTAGAGTGTTAACAAGATTTTACTATACAGGTTTTTTTTCCTTCTTTGTGACCCGCCGAAAATCGGCCCTTTCCCCTCCGATTTTTTGTTTCCCTCAGCTGGTAAATTTTCCCCCTAGATTTCATTTTCCCCTCCAAAAATTTTTTTTTTTTTTTTTGTTAAACCTTTAAATATATAAGTTAACCTTATCCAGTGTAGAAAATAGAAAAATACTGCATAATTAAATTTTCTGTTTCCTTGAATATGTTTTTAAAAAAGTAAAATATGCTTAATTGATATTAAGACTTTCCTTATTTTCCCTCAAAATCCGGCGATTCCTGTGATTTTTTCCCCCAAAATCCGGCGTTTCGCTTGATTTTTTTTCCCTCAAAAAAGGCCAGGCCCTTTCACCAAAATCAGATAAAAAAAACTGCTATAGCTATATAAGGAAAAATGCCCCGCCCCTTGGAAGCCATTTTATTCAAGCAAACATAATTATTTTCTAACTCATCATCTCATTGAGACCAATCTTCTGACCAAATTTCATGAAAATTGGACAATATTAATGTGGCCTCTAGAGTGTTAACAAGGTTTTACTAAAGCCATATATTATAATATAAAGAAGTGAAACTCCAGCTGCTGGAGCAGTATTGAATTTTCAATAAAACAATTAGTTGGTCCTTTATTTAAGGCAAGTGACCGATTGCCCAAACAGTACAAAACAGCACAATACAGCACAATACAAACCAACATGAACACAAAATATGAATAAAGCTGGGGTCACCGCCTTAGAACGGTCAATGCAAAACATTGGGGGTTTAAACCTGGTTATAGAGCGCTCAACCTCACACTTGGCCCAAAAGCCATATAAGGAAAAATGCCCTGCCCCTGGTGGCCAGGTTTTTAAAGTAACAAAAACCATTTTCGAACTCATCCAAGATATCATTGGGACAAATCTTCAGACCAGTTTCATGATGAGCGGAAAATAAATGTGACCTCTAGAGTGTTAACAAGGTCATACATTTCAATATAATTTAAAATAAAAGTTGAGAAGAACATTGTGTCGAAAAATGCGAAATAAGCCAGATATTTAATTCTAAAATCGAAAATGTCTGTAAAGTCGAATTTGCCAGAATGTATATCATGCATGTACGATGTCAATCTTAATTTAGTTTGATGGTTGTTTTTAAATTTCTGCAGCAATGTCTATTCATACCACACACAAACACTAACTCCGATCCTAATATAAAGATGAATTCTTCGGTTATTGTAGGAAAATAAGTACGAAATATCTTTGTCACCATCAGCTTGGGGCGCTAATTTGTCTTTGCTGCATTTTATGAAATTCGTCTTCAATGTCTTGCCTATTTTGTGTTATTGTAACATGTATTTATCAATATATTACAATTTAACACATATAAAAATCGTATAGTCTTGCTTTAATCATTTGACAAAAGAATGCCATATTGTACAGAATCATCAAACAATAAAAAACATATTCAAAAGTTTGCTATCTTCCAGAATGTAAAACCATCATTTATAATTAATTCCACTTAATCTTCTTGTGCTTGAAAAAAAATATTTTAAAAAGGGAGACAACTCTGTCAATTCAACATAATTTTTCAAAAGCCATTTTGCAGTTACTTTCCTTGACATGCTAAACTAGAGTGTTCACAAGCTGCTTTACTATATAAATATAAGGAAAATACCCCCCCCCCCCAGCAGCCATGCTTTTTAACCAATCCAAACCATTTTCAAACTCAACCGTCATATCCAGAAAACACATGTTCTGACCAAATTTCATGAACATTGGACCAAAAATGTGACTTCTAGAGGGTTCACATGTTTCCACTATATATAGAGAGAGAGAAAACTGCCCTGCCCCCTGGCGGCCATGTTTTTTTACCGATCTGGACCATTTTCGAACTCGTCCGAGATATCAATAAAACCAGTGTTTTGACCAAGTTTCATGATGATTGGGCAAAAATTGTGACTTCTAGAGTGTTCACATTGCCATATAAGGAATACTGCCCCTTCCCCTGGCGGCCATGTTTTTCAACGGACCAGATCCATTTTTTAACTAAACCAACATATCATTAAGACAAACATTTTGACAAAGTAACATGAAGATTGGGCATCAAATGTGACTTCTACAGTGTTCACAAGGTTTTTCTTTTTTTTACCTAGTTTTTGATCCAGCATGACCCAGTTTCGAACTCAGTCGAGGTATCAATGGGACAAATGTTCTGACCAAGTTTCCTGAAAATCAGACAATAAATGTGGCCTCTAGAGTGTTCACAAGGCAAAATGTTGACGATGCAGGACGGGCGACGCACGAAGGACAAAAGGCGATCACAAAAGCTCACCATGAGCACGTTGTGCTCAGGTGAGCTAAAAACTAGAGATGTGTTTGTCAGAAACACAATGTCCCCTACTGCGCCGCTTTCATTTATTTAAACGAAGTATCATTTGGCAGGTTCGTTAATTACCTCACTTTAGAGCTTATTACTTCCCTTAGATTTGTTTTTTTGACCTTTTACCTTGAAGGATGACCTTGACCTTTCACGTTGCTTTCTTCAATATTGCAAAAGTTATGGCCCATGTTAAAGTACATAAAATAAACAAGAGATGTGTTTGTCAGAAACACAATGCCCCCCTATTGAGCCGCTTTGAATCCATATATTTGACCTTTAACCTTGAAGGATGCCCTTGACCTTTCACCACTCAAAATGTGCAGCTCCATGAGATACACATGCATGCCAAATATCAAGTTGCTATGTTCAACTAGAGCTTTGTCACAGACGTGACGTAGGACCCCCATGTGCCGCATTGACACAGACTATTTTGCATGCTGTCTTCACAAAACAAGAGAATCAAATTTAAGGTGATTTTTAAGAATTATAATACCATTATCATTTATGGCCATTTCGACCTTTGAACTCTTGAATTCTTTTGCATGACATGCCGTCAAAATTTATGGCCATTTTTATACTTTTGAACTCCAAGTGTTATCTAGACCTTGGAGTTATCGACATAATTCTTTCGCATGACACATAGTCCAATGATTGTGGACAAATGTACCAGGTATTTTTAAAATCTCAAAATAAATGACATAGTTATGGCCCGGACAAGATCATTTATGGCCATTTTTGACCTTTGAACTCACATTGTGACCTTGACGTTGCAGATATCGACGTAATTCTTTCGCGTGACACACAGTCCAATAATGGTGAACAATTGTGCCAAAAGATTTTAAAATCTCACAATGAACATCATAGTAGGGTGAATATTTGATAAGGTTCCATTCTTAATAAAAAAATATTCAAAAACACAATAAGTAAAGCAGTGTCGACAGACCGTTTATCAGTTAGGTACATGTCAGACGGACGTCAACCTAAGCTGGGCACGACCTAATGTGACCCAGATCGTGATTATGAAGGCTTATTTGACGCACGTCAAAAGCTGTGAAGAGAACACCGTTACGGACATAAATACTTGTTTGATAATATTATTTTATTTCAACTTAATTTAAATGAATTTTTTGGCAATGTTTCATTGTATAAAGTGATCATGAGAGGCTATTACATCAATTCCAAATCGTCATTGACTTTATCAGAACATTAAGTGCGTAACGGTGTAAATACACATTTTAATTACGTTTAACAACTTTAAGAATTTCTATTAAATGTTTGGGTACATGTTTATATACTAAATTCTTCTTTCATTGGACACCTTTTTGAAGACTTTATGATGTTAAAACACGTTTGCAGTTTTTGTTGAATCTTAATTTATATAAAAGTCTTTCTTTTTTATGCGGCGTAATGGTGTTGTCACATTTGTAACGGTGTGGACAGATTATCTTATACTTTCATATTCTTGTTTATTCGCATCGTGTTTTTTACTAGAAAGTATGTCAGATAAGTTCCATGTAAAATTTGTGATGTTGTTTGAAAGACAATCGGCGATATGAATACGAACCTTATTCGCATCATATTGCTTGTATAAATTTCTCCACACCGTTACGATGTTGTCAACACCGTTTCTCATTCAGTGTAACGGTGTGGAACGTAAAGGTGAGTGCATTCGGGAATTCTGACAGAACTGATTCCAATTGTATTAATTCTCCATTTTTGTCTGATAAATTCCATGTAAAATTTGCAATGTTGTTTGAAAAACAATCGGCGATATGAAAACGAAGTTTATTCACACCATAATGTGTGTATATATTTGTGCACACCGTTACGATGTTGTCATCACCGCTACTCATTCAGCGTAACAGTGAGGACTGTAACGGTGATGATTCAGGCATTTGATCATCTACAAACAGCATGCTACTTGTCTCGAAAACACATTACGCACACATTATTTTGTGGCATCTAAGTATACATAATATTTGAAAATCATAAAAGAACAGGAAGTGGAAATAGCAAAGAAAATGGAAGAACGGTGTTGACACTGAATAAAAGTACATTCAATATTTTACTTACTTTTTGATGATTTTCACATTTTTCGCGCTCTTTTCATTGCTTAATTATGACGTAAAAGGTTGAAAGAATGTTTACTTTTCGGAAAAAGTTGTATCCCCGTATCATTCCTGTGCGGTAGATGAAATTTTCTTCGTAACGGTGTCGACTTGAAAAAATATGGACAGAGCCATAACTGACCATTTATAAATATTCTGCATATAAAGCTACTAAATGTAACTGTTATTAAGTTAAGTTTGAATATATTTAGCTCCAAAAGGTTGGGTTTTTTTTTATTTTCGTTTGACATTCTTTTATAAAACAATCAAGAAAATTACCCTTTAAGAATTCGGACAACACACCGTTACTAAAATACATGGGGGTTAGTTGATTCGACAAAGCATAAAATTGCTTTAAGCGTGTGATCTGCTAAGAACTCGTATCTAATATTGTTTACATATTATTTAACATTGTAATTATGAAACTTATCTCTGTTAATGTCTACCATTTAGATAATTGTTGAATATGGACACTAAATGGATCCTAATCAAATATTCACCCAGTAATGGCCCGGACAAGCTCATTTATGGCCATTTTTGACCTTTGAACTTAAAGTGTGACCTTGACCTTGGAGTTGTCGACGTAATTCTTTCGCGCGACACACTGTCCAATGATGGTGAACAAATATGCAAAATGATTTTAAAATCTCACAATGAATGACATAGTTATGGCCCGGACAAGCTCATTTATGGCCATTTTTTACCTTTGAACTCATAGTAAAACCTTGACCTTGCAAGGAGATATCAAAATAATTCTTTCGCGTGACACATCATCAGTACCATCCAATGATGGTGAACAAATGTGCCAAATGATTTTAAAATCTCACAATGAATGACATAATTATTGCCCAGACAAGCTCATTTATGGCCATTTTAATCTTTGAACTCAAAGTGTGACCTTAACCTATGAGATATTGACGTAATTCTTTCGCGCGACACACCGTTCCATGATGGTGAACAAATTTGCCAAATGATTTTAAAATCTCACAAAAAATGATAAAGTTATGGCCCTGACAAGCATTTGACCCTTGAACTCCAAGTGTGACCTTGTTCTTGGAGATATCGACGTACTTTTTTCATGCGACACACCATCCCATGAAGTCATTTTAAAATCTAACGATAAATGACATAGTTATGGTCCGGACAAACTTTCGGTTAAAAACACACTAAGTGACCCTGTGACCTAGTTTTTGACCCGGCATGACCCATATTCAAACTTGACCTAAACATCATCAAGATACAACTTGTGACCAAGTTTGGTGAAGATCGGATGAAATTTTGGGACAGACCGACAAAGTGACTCCTATATAGCCCCCATTACCAATGGTAATGGGGGTATAATAAATATGATTTTCAATTAATATAATGAGATTTATATGAATAAAACATTAAGATATTTAAACAAGACTATTGTCAAGCAATATAAGTCCCCAGCTTCCAGCTCCACCATTGTCAGATTTTTTTTAAATTTTTTTATTTGTTGCCATAGCAACCAAAATTTTTGACGTAGAAACGAAATGAAATGACGTGCATAATGTCCTTATTGCCATCTATCCATGTTTCAAGTTTCATGAAAAAGTATAAAGAACTTTTAAAGTAATCGCAGGGTCCAGAAAAGTGTGACAGACTGGCTGACGGACACACAGAGCGCAAACCATAAGTCCCCTCCAGTGAAACTGGTAGGGGACTAAAAAACTCAACCCTTGATCTGATAGTCATGCAGGTACACTACCACATCAAAAATAAGGTCAGAATCAGAAAATGTTGCTAAAACAAAATCTTGAAAAGTATCATTTTTAAGAACATTCTTAAGTCCAAACCCATAAGTTCGTAAAACAACAGCACCGCATAACGGGTGCCACGCTATGCTGCTAAAGCTTGTCAGAAATTTTAAAAAATTTAAGAGGTCACAGTGACCTGGACCTTTGACCTAGTGACCCAAAATGGGTGTGGCATGTAGAACTCATCAAAGTGCAACTAGGTACATATGAAGTTTCAAAGTTATAGGTGGAAGCACTTTGATTTTAGAGCCTATGTTAAAGTTTGATATTAGAGGTCACAGTGACCTTGACCTTTGACCTAGTGACCCCAAAATGGGTGTGGTGTGTAGAACTCATCAAGGTGCATCTACATATGAAGTTTCAAAGTTGTAGGTGGAAGCACTTTGATTTTAGAGCCAATGTTAAGGTTTTAACACGACGCCTACGGCGGACAGCGGACGAGCTGGCTATGACAATAGCTCGGGTTTTCTCCGAAAACAGCCTCGCTAAAAATTAATGAACCGGAACGAAACTCATTCTTGATCTCTGAGTCATGTAGGTGGACTAACTAAATAAAAATCGAGAAATTAGCAAAACAAAATGTTATTGAAGAAAACATGTCTTAGTCCAAGGCCCATAACTTCGCCAAAAATAAATGGACCAGAACGAACCCAAACTTGATCTGCAACTCATAATGCTAGACTAACATATTATGTAACTCCAACAAAACGCTAATGCCAGGGTCAAAATAACAAACCTGCATAATAAATAAACCATGTTTAAGCAAGTTCAACGCTCTTATTGCCATGTGTTGTCTTCATGTCATTTGCAAATACATGCAGCATATAAACTCTACTGTATTCATAACCTGATACATACCCTCTTTAAGTATCTATTTATATCTAATAATCCATATAACCACAAATTCAAGCAAAGAAAAAAAAATCATGGTAATATTGACGTTTTTTGGTTTTAATGACATATCTTGTAATCGATTGTAGGACAAATGGCACCCGGACAATTGGCACCCAGTGTGCGGACAGTCGGCACCCTATAAATGTGTCGACCAGGACAATCGGCACCAGATTAAATTGTTAACCCGGACAAACAGCACCCTATTTAAAGTCCTCTGTCATAGCTATATGTATGGGCAGAATCGTGAGAAAACGTTTTTATTGAGGATATCACTGAAAACCCAGTTGAAATCGGTCGAAAACCAACAATATAGCGATTTTTATTTTAGGATCGAGTACGGTTAAGTACAAAAACGACCTAATTAATATGCATGATTCGACACGTTAATTCAAACCTAAACAAACACAATTGCAGATACGGGTGAATTTAGCGGAGAGAAGGTATATATTATTTTATCGATTCAAAACCGATTTTGACCAGGTTTTCGATGACAACCTCTATAAAAATATATTTCAATGAATTTATGTAAAGTTTATTTCTCGCTTTACGAGACTAAGAAATGTTTTTTTACCAATAAAATCATTTGACTTGATTTGACTTTGTAGCGAAAGAAAATCCCGCAAACACCCGATTTCATTGTATACCCGGACAAACGGCACCTATTAAAGGCGATCGATACAGCCCGTCAGCACCTTGTTGAACTTATTAGTTTTATCAGCTAATTGGTTGGGAAAAAATAGATTGCTAATTGTCAATATAAATAATACCTGACGGACATTGCAATAAAAAGTACCATCTCCGTGTGGTGTTTTCAAATTTTATATTGCATACATGTACATATATTTGGGCAAGAAAAATGCAAGCCAGTTGTAATTTCCATCCTGTAATTTTATTAAGCGGATTGGTGGGCGATGGTGGCCTTCTTGCGCTTCCTTGAAATGGTTTGCCCAGAGCGGTGCCTGTGGATATCTGCCTCTACCATGGCAGTTTGTTGACTGGATTTATTAATCATCTCTTTACCAAACCAATTAGCGGATTAGACTAATAAGTTCAACAAGGTGCTGACGGGCTGAATCGATCGCCTTAAATCGGGTGCCGTTTGTCCAAGTATACAATGAAATCAGGGTGCCGATTTTCCGGGTCGACAAATGTACAGGGTGCCGACTGTCTGGGTATGCAAAAAAACACTGGGTGCTGATTGTCCGGGTGCTGTTTGTCCGGATACCCTTGTAATCAGTTGCATTATTTTACAATAAGGTGTGTCATAGGGATGCTCAATTGGTTTCTGATAAGTGTCATTTGTTAAATTAGGCGTACAAATACGCTTGATTATTAGTGTCATTTGTTAAATTAGGCGTACAAATACGCTTGATTATTAGTGTCATTTGTTAAATTAGGCATACAAATACACTTGATTAAGCATTTCTGAGAGCCCTGCCAGAGCATGTTGTGACAATGCCCATCTATGAAAATTCCTACTGTATAATTTATTATGTGCCAGAAGAATGTGAATCATAAATAATTCATGTGATCTTTCAGTTTTCTCCTTATATAGATTGACAGGTAGGAACAAGCTCTAGTCTACACAATAAAAACATGTTCATCAACATGTTAACAGAAAAAGAACAAAGAATAAAAATTCATTGCACATTTTGTTATTGAAGAAGACACAAGTCTAGACATAGAAATAACAACACAATCTGCTGCCTCTATGCTACATTTTATTGTAATTTTAGTATTTTAGCATGCATGTTATTTCTAGTGTCATGATGAATGGTTTGCATGCATGGCTTAATGCATATTCAGACAACCAATGCTTAATTTATATCATATGATTGTGTTGCTGCTCCACATGCAATCAGCATTCAGGGATCAAGTTAGACTCCAATTTTTGGGAGAAGTCACTTCTCCCTAAGCTCTGGAGAGGGAGAAGTGAGGCAGTTTTAGGGAGAAGTGGATCTTTTGCGATCACCAATGGACCAATGTGAACCATGACACAGGGGTTTCACTGGCCCAAAAAAAGTTGCTGCCACTTTTTTGCAGTGTGAAAACTTTCTGTTATTCCAACCTTATTAATATGAACAATAATTTAGGACGATTATTAAAAGAAACCTTACTACATTACATTAATGTCATTTACTGTATTATCACTTGAAAAAAATGGTAATACATAAAAAACTATAAGTACCTTCATAAGTCATACTTTCATAAGTCTTAGTAAGCTTTATTTGTATATAAATAACTTTTTTCATCTTGATAAACAACACAAATAACCAAAATATTATGTTAACATCAATGTAACAGTATGCTGCATAAATGTTTCAAAATTAACTATTTAATTTTAAACATAGAATCACACCAATTTACATCATTTGAAAGGGAAAAAGAAAACATCAGAAAATAAAGCATCTCACTTCATATTGTTAAACAGTTATATTTGGTCATTTAATGGACATGATATACATCAGCTTTGACAGCTTCTGTTGTTAAAACATTTTCTGCAAGTGGTGGATGATTTCTAGACTCAAATAAATGAATGTTTTTCACGCATATTTCTTGACAGAAAGGCCCAGACAATTGAATCCATCCATTCTAGTTGCCTGAAATATCATAAAACAATTTTACAAACTATCAACAACAAACCAACACATAAATGTCCCTATCTTTAAATGTCCGAATTTTAAACATATCCGAAATATAGTACAACGAGTGAATGGTATACTTTTTATTTCCGACATTATTGGTTTCTAAATCAAACTTAACCTTTCCCAAAATATAATAATAATGAAACTATTAAACAGAAATGCTCACAAATTCCTGTTGAAACAAGATTTCATGTGTTTTTGTGGAGAAATTGTTTTTGTTAAATGCTTTTGCCAGGCCCGTGGTATTGACAGTCACTATTGATTAAATGGTAAAGAAATAGCGGCCCTAATAATCGTTATAATTTTTTATCGTGGTGAGTTTGTCACAGTGTTAGTTTATTTATTGCTCACTATCATAAAGGCGCCGTTCATCCGATAATAACCCCCATAAAACTTGACAATAGCAGTAAAAACACCGTTTGTAACACTTACACGCTTCAGTGATTTCACTCTGCTTGGTCAAGAGATTCCTGCCAAATACCCAAATGACGAGCGCTGTGAATGGTTGCTTATCAATTTTCAACAGGTCATTTACTACACCAGGGGGCTGAGTTTTGTTGATTCGGTCAGTTGATTGACTTTGGCGTGTATTCGGTAATAAACAGAAGCCACTTGGATAGCACTGCGGATATGATAATTGCCAAATTTTAGGGCGAAGTGTTATCGCCGGTGCCTTGATCCGGGCAATTAAAGGGAAGCCACGGCGATATAATCGCCCAAATTGCCCAGTTGCTTGATCCCTGGGCATTAATTGCTACCCTCGTCCCAAAATCCTAAAAATTGTCCATTTGTTACTAGTATACAAAATATCAAAACAAAACAAAAATTGTCCATTTGTTATACAAAATATCAAAACAAAACAAAGTTAGTCGAAAAAAAAATAAAATTAAACTTAAATATATAACAAGGCATGTGACTATGACCATTGAAATGCTGATTTTGGCACACCAGCCAATTTCTGAAGCTCACCACTCCATTATTTCTCAACCAATTTGCAAAAACTTGGTATTAAACAATGCAGAAGACTTCATAGTAAAGAAATAAATTGCTTCCTGTTTGAAAAGTCTACCAATGACTCTCCAACCCAATTATGCACGCTTGCAATGTATTTTCATGGAAGCCAGATTGATTCTAGGATTTGTTTTCCAAGTTTGCTGTTCGATGACCGCTTGACGGTAGATTCAAACTACCGGATTCATGCCAGGCCTTGATTGTATCAAGATAAATATTCTCACCATGTTTCATCCAGATTGAGTCGTAAATGTGGCGTCAAGAGAAGTAACATGGCAAGATAAACATGTAAATGTGGCGTCAAGAGAAGTAACATGGCATGATAAACATTCTCACCCAGTTTCATCAGAAAGGTAAATGTGGCTTCAAGAGAAGTAACATGGCAGGATAAACATTCTCATCCTGTTTCATCAGATAGGTAAATGTGGCTTCAAGAGAAGTAACATGGCATGATAAACATTCTCACCCTGTTTCATCAGATAGGTAAATGTGGCGTCAAGAGAAGTAACATGACCTGATAAACATTCTCACCCTGTTTCATCAGATAGGTAAATGTGGCGTCAAGAGAAGTAACATGGCATGATAAACATTCTCACCCTGTTTCATCAGATAGGTAAATGTGGCGTCAAGAGAAGTAACATGGGATGATAAACATTCTCAACCTGTTTCATCAGATAGGTAAATGTGGCGTCAAGAGAAGTTACATGGCATGATAAACATTCTCACCCTGTTTCATCAGAAAGGTACATGTGGCGTCAAGAGAAGTAACATGGCATGATAAACATTCTCACCCTGTTTCATCAGATAGGTAAATATGGCTTCAAGAGAAGTAACATGGCATGATAAACATTCTCACCCTGTTTCATCAGATAGGTAAATGTGGCTTCAAGAGAAGTAACATGGCATGATAAACATTCTCACCCTGTTTCATCAGATAGGTAAATGTGGCGTCAAGAGAAGTAACATGGCATGATAAACATTCTCACCCTGTTTCATCAGAAAGGTAAATGTTGCGTCAAGAGAAGTAACATGGCATGATAAACATTCTCACCCTGTTTCATCAGATAGGTAAATGTGGTGTCAAGAGAAGTAATATGGCATGATAAACATTCTCACCCTGTTTCATCAGAAAGGTACATGTGGCGTCAAGAGAAGTAACATGGCATGATAAACATTCTCACCCTGTTTCATTAGATAGGTAAATGTGGCTTCAAGAGAAGTAACATGGCATGATAAACATTCTCACCCTGTTTCATCAGATAGGTATATGTGGCTTCAAGAGAAGTAACATGGCATGATAAACATTCTCACCCTGTTTCATCAGATATGTAAATGTGGCGTCAAGAGAAGTAACATGGCATGATAAACATTCTCACCCTGTTTCATCAGATAGGTAAATGTGGCGTCAAGAGAAGTAACATGGCATGACAAACATTCTGACATGTGGCTTCAAGAGAAGTAACATGGCATGATAAACATTCTGACCAAGTTTCTTCAAAATTGATTTTTAATGTGGGCCCAGACAATCGTTTAAGAGGCTTATGCGTCATTTATAGCAATAAAGCAATAAAGAAGTAATGAATAATCTACGTATAGGCCACTCACCAGGTGCTTTAAGGTCGTAATTGCATAAAAGAAGTATTGAGGCCCTTAGTATTCCAATTCCAGCCAACATTTGCAGGCAGCTGACATGGTCTTAGTTGGTAATTGTAATGAAGTCCTACCAATCTGTGCCCACAGAAAATTCCAAGCAATTTTTGTCCTAAATCCAAGTTTAGCGTATATGTATGCATACCAGTGCTTTTACTAAAGAGACACTAAAAATTCTGGGTAAGATTCTTGGATACAAGAATCTCCTCTTGCAAAGTGTTTTTCCAAGAGAAGGCTAACCTAAAAATTATCCCCAGTTTCCACCAACTTCCAGTTTCCACCAACAGGTAAATTATAATAAATATCTAGACACAAGAGGAGACAGTATGAGAACAGTCAACCCATCTGCCAATTTTATTGCATACGTAAATTAGCGCTGAATTTTCATCAGAAATTTCTGGAGATTCAAAAGGAAATATAACTTTAATTCTTGTTACTACAAAAGTTAGAAGACACATTGAATTATTCTAAAATTATTGAAACGAAACAATAATTTGGAGAGTTCTGTTGTCGTTCTATTTTGTGAAACTACGAGGATTGCTTATATAAAGTATAAACTACTTCCGTCATTGTATCTGGAAGGATGGCGAGTGGTCTAAGTTATATGGAGACTTTTTACTCCTGGACTCCAGGGGTCAGTGGTTCGAGCCCTGCTGAGGGTTACCTTTTTTTCTTTTTTTAATTGTTTTCTTGATTTTTTACTGGAGCTTTTTTTATATCCAATGTAAACATTTATCAATATAAAGCATTTAATGAAAAAAAAAATCTGTGAAAAGGCCCCTTTAATTCACCATGCCCGTATTCATATGCTGAATTGATGATCTTTAAGCACACAAATCTTAACTAGTTTGTAAAATTACAAGTGTTTACTATTATAATTTATAAGATATATAAAAATTATTTGTTCACATAGATTCTTATGTATGGAAACTTTTCTGATAATTGTCAAAAGTGAAGTAGGTTGATAAGTTTTTGATTGGCTTTAAAAATGATGAATTTTCATGTCTTTAAATTTAATATATTTAATAAAGGTCACATTATCATGTAATCATTGTTTCATTCTAATACTCAGTAATAGACAGTTCGGTTAAGAAGATTGCATTGAGTTTTGATGAAACAAACATGTTTAAAATGACATTTATTTTTCCTCAGACATGAGTCCTGGACTTCACATTCTACCATCATAGCAAGAAATCTGATCTATATTTGCTAAGATCAAGCAGCAACTTTACAAATTGAAGTATTGGCAAACACTGCCAATAAGAAAAGGCTTCTCCGTGGGTCAACTATACAACCAATCTTTTTTTCAGGAGCAAACACTTCATCAAAATTACCATAGTTATGCAATTTAATTCATTTAAATATGATGACCAAACCATAAATTTGCACATTAAAGAAATTTCAGTATTGGCTATTGGGGTGCCAAATATGAACCTACTTCTGCAGGCGCTGAATATTCACTCTTTTTTATCTAGCGCAAACACTTGCAAATTAAACATTATATTTAAGTCATTATACAATTTAATGAAAAAACTATGCAATCAAAGTATAAATTAACAAATAAAGTTTCATATTACAATTACTAAATATACCAGACTTATTAATATGCATGTTTTTACTATAAAACAAAATTTTCATTGGAAGGAAAAAACACCTTTATCAAAATTTAAGATTTGTGTTTGTTTTTTCGTTTTAAGAAGCTGCTCTGCATAGTGCTGGCCATCAAACAACTTCACAAGCAATTCTGAGACTGTTGAGCAAAACCAACCGATTTGGTTTCCATAAACCAACAAAGGAGGGATTCCTGTACTATCAAAATTTCCAAGGAATAAAGATATAATGGCCATGGTGATCTTATTTATTGGTTCTGTTGGTTTAATTTGATGGAACATATGAGAACATTAGTGAACTTGCATAGATTTAGAAACATTATATGAGCCGCATTCTGAGAAAACTGGGACTGCACAGGCTAATCTGGGATGACTCTTTACGCACATGCATTATGCCCAGTTTTCTCAGAACACGACTCATATGTGGCTGTCTGTGAACAAAATCAGATTTGTGCTTACATGTACCGTATAAAGATAAGATGTTCAAACATTGTCAATGTACAGTATAAAGATAAGATGTTCAAACATTGTCAATGTACCGTATAAAGATAAGATGTTCAAACATTGTCATGTACCGTATAAAGATAAGATGTTCAAACATTGTCATGTACCGTATAAAGATAAGATGTTCAAACATTGTCAATGTACCGTATAAAGATAAGATGTTCAAACATTGTCAATGTACCGTATAAAGATAAGATGTTCAAACATTGTCAATGTACCGTATAAAGATAAGATGTTCAAACATTGTCAATATACCGTATAAAGATAAGATGTTCAAACATTGTCAATGTACCGTATAAAGATAAGATGTTCAAACATTGTCAATGTACCGTTTAAAGATAAGATGTTCAAACATTGTCAATGTACCGTATAAAGATAAGATGTTCAAACATTGTCAATGTACTGTATAAAGATAAGATGTTCAAACATTGTCAGTATAAAGATAAGATGTTCTAACATTGTCAACGGGTTGTTAAATAACGATTTGAGGACTAAAAACGATTGTTACCGTGCAAATTTAGTCTGTATGTCAACCAGTGCCTGCAAAGGAATGCAAAACTAGTAATAAAAAACTTGTAATAAGTATGTAAAAGCATTCAGTACCTAGACCACTGTGTTGTGATCATTTTGAGTATGACAGTGTACAGTAGCAAAAAGCTTGTATTATTAATTCATTAATATGATTTCTGTTTATTATGAAATACATAATTTGGCTCTTACTTGTTATTCCATGATAAATGTGTAATATATATGCTGGTACAAAAGCAGGATTGATTATTATTTTAAAGGTAATACAATTTTATGAAATTGTATTGAACAAACTGCATACTATGCTGCATCATACTTGTTTTTCATACATGCACTGAATGTTTTATATAACATAAGTAATTAATTCCACAGTTTTTCAAAATAAATTATCATTTTGCAATCACACATACGTAAACATTCTTGAAAGTTGATGACAGTGATTGAGTATAATGTATTGTGTAACTATTCAAAATCTTTTAAGTTCAAATAAATTATGTGAAGTGTTTTGTAGCACCTGATGCATTACCATATAAGTTTGTATATATCTACTGAAGATATTAACATTATTTACATGCTTTTGCTAGCGGCTAAGCCTAGAAGGATAATGACTGACATATAAATAAGTTCATATGATTACTGATATAACTATGTTGGTTCCATGTGTTATTAGAATATATAAATACCAAATATGGATTGTATGACATTTTTGTTTGCATTCAAATCTTTAATATACAGCTACAAAATAAGTGTATGTACAGGGCCCTTGTTTGGCTGTTTTGGGGTCCAAAATTCGGCCCCATTCCCCCCTTAAAAAAAGTATACTTTTTTCCCCTTTTTCAGCTAAAAATCCCCCCGTCCTAAAAAAGATTATTTTTTTTACTTTTATACCTTTGACTATGTTGCCAGCTGGTATCGTGCTATTAACCTTTGATTAAATGTATATTTATGTAAATTACATTACAATATAGCAATTTTAAGTGTTGATGGTTGGTGAAAAGATCTTCTAAAATTCCCCTTTTCGCCCAAAACGACGTGAAATTCCCCCCTCTAAGGACCCCGGCCCAAATCCCCCAAAGTGTAGCAAGGGCCCTGCAGAATGCAGTGAAGACTGTGATTTGTGAATTGCTTTAAAATTGCTTGTTTTTTTGTGACGACAGAATTAAAAGTAGGCAACACAAGTTTGCGAAAGAAAACCCTATGAGATACCTATACGTTACTGTATTAAATATTTCAATTGCAAAACAAGTATGCTGTCCCTCATTTCTACATCATTATACATTGATAATCCTGACACAAAAAAAAGATTTGGCACATAACATTACTTTGATAACCTATGTTAAATCAGGTTGTGCAAGAACCAAAAGCTTTAGTTAAATTTGAGACATGATAAAACAATCTGTTTCCTCAACTTTCCAGGGTAGGACCAGTATTTGGTTTCTAAAGGGGATCTAAAGAACTTAAAAGGACTGTCAACCACGAGGATGAAGAATAGTAAAAGACCGTATTTTTTCACAATTATTAGTTCATATTGATGTTTAATGCTATAAAGTGCTGAAATAGTGAGAAATTATTCTTTGTATCCTCAATATAATGACTGTTTATCGTTTATGCCACAAAAATCACCGTTGTCTGTTTACTTGGATGGTCGAAAATTGCCACTCAGAATTGTCAATTGCAGGAAATATCGTCCATGCTGAAGTAAGTATACCCTAACTATATATTGCCTCTTTTATTTTGCATAATCATGGCAAAGCAACTGCAAGTATCAAAATAGCGACAAACATATTCAGCCAATTTAAAACTTGCTATAACTATGGCAAAGTGTGGCGCTGTGTCGAAGCGGAAGGCAGCTGAAATGTTCGGAATCCCTAAATCCACTCCAATGGACAAACTTGCAGGTCAAACACCAGAGCATAGAGCAAGACCTGGCCCTTCCAATGTCCTGACAGCAGCCGAAGAAAATGCATTGGTTGAATACTGTACAGGGATGGCATCCATCAGTTATCCAGTAACACTCAATGAACTTTGCATTGAGGTGAAAACAATCCTTGATTGTGATGGTCGCACAAACCCCTTTCCAAACAAGACCCCATATAGACATTGGTTTAATGCATTTAAAAGTCAGCACACTGAATTAAGCTTGGACATCAACGAGTCCTTATTAACATGGACATGATTCAATGTTGGTACGATGGTCTCTTTAAGTATCTCAAATGCGAATGATCTTAGAGATACATGCAGAGCAAGTTTGCGACTACCCATTCCACTGGGAAAGATATTTGTAACTAAATCGTACAATGTTTAATTGAATCGCTTTGTGATTATGTGAAACAATTTTTTTGAAAGAAAAGAATAAAAGAAACATTTGATTTCAGTGCAAGAATTAAAAAAAAATTTTAATGCCACCATACACCTTGTATTTTTGTTAGTGCATTCTTGTATCAAACACATTAAGACTATAGTAAGCATATTGGCATTTTCACGTTCAACTGCAAAATAACCTAAGTGTACAAATGGATTGCGAATAAATCGCAAGTGACATTAAATGCAAAAACAATGTTAAATGGGCGATAACTACCCATTTTACTCTAGTACCAAAGCCGACAATGACCAATTAAGCCTAAGTAAGCACACAATTGTACAAGGGCTGTTTGTAAAACATGCATGCCACCCATGCATGCATGTCAGTTATTCACCTTATCGCATCATCCGGGCACTTGCGTCAGTTAGAGTTACATGCCCCTTGACGACGGTGAAAACAAAAGCGTTGTCGCCATTTTATTTGCATTGAAATATTTAACACTGCTCGCAATTTTCTTAAGTTAAGGCACATCTTCGCGACCATCTTTTAGAATAAAAATACCCAGAAATAGAAATTCTTTCATAATAAATTTAATTTAATGAACGAACACAAATAAAGATGAAAACAAACAACCAATAAATTTTAAATATTTGCAACATATAGTAGCTGATTTGAACCTCTATATTTGTAACCTTATTACCTTGTTACGTATTAAATAAATTCTCATGATAAATTTTATTGATTTTATTTAATTCACACCAAGTTCGACACTTTTTGTTTCCGCATGTTAGGTATTTGAATGCCCCTTTCTTCATCACAATCCGATTATCTCGTTATGATCAGATACTGTCCAGACAAAGAAAACACGGTGTCATAAAGTCAGCTGGGGACCTATACTTGGGGCTCTGCATAAACCACATGTGGTCATTAAACACAATTTATGATACCTCTATGTCATCTCTTGTCATACTGAGCAGTCATTTAAGCCAAATTTTTAATGCCGAAATAATTGAATATACAGTTGCTTTATAAAACAAGTTGACACTTAAATAAACAGTTAATTAAATTAAACGCAATATTTTTCATTTGATTGTAAATGTTTGCATCAGTCTTAAAATCGTGTAAGCTTTTGTATTCTGGTGTTTAATTGCCCGTTTTTTGCATAATCAGATTATCTCGTTTTGATCAAATATTGTCCAAACTTAACTTACAAAAAGGTGTCATAAACCACACCGGGTGGTACAGACAGTGTCATTTAACACGATAGATGCCACCATGTTTCCTCTTTCTGGTAGTATTAAGCAGTCATTTGGATGAATAATTAACGCCGATGTACTTAACATTTGCTTAAATTAGATGTGACATATGGTCAAATAAAAAGTCATGTCAAATTTAGATTATCAGAAATTTACACCGTAAAGATACAAGCCCGATTAATTTATTAAAGTATTTAATAATTCTAAAATTTATGTAAAAAAAACAAGTAACGTATTTAGCGTGTTTCAGTTAATTAAAAAGCCGTCATTCCGTATTAAGATTTAATGTTACGACAATAAACGATCGACATCATAAAAAAGAAATTACTTTTGACAGCAACGGGGGTAAATAATGTTTGAAAAACAAATGTTTATACAGATATATGTGTGTTAATTTTAATATTTGTCACTCGTACTCATTACAATGAACACAACTAAGGCTTTCAGTAAGTCATGTACCAGATGTCCCTACGTATTTTACAGCTTCACATTAGCATGATAAATTGACATAGTAGAAATATAATTATAATGTTCGAAGATGAATGAACTCTGAAAAGAACGACAATACTCATTACATCAACATCTACAAGGATACTCCCATTATTACAGAATAAACGAATTTACCCGGTGTCTCAGTGAGAAAGTTAATCATGAATGTCGTCGTACTCGATCATCGGCCACTTGGTCGGGTCATTTTTCCAACATTCAGCTTGCAATTTGTACGGACATTCATTAAGTCCAATTAGTTTTATTTTCTGATCATATCGGGCTTTCGAAGTGCAATCTAACCCTTCATAATAGTCAAAAGACATTTTAAACACCAATTACAGGACATTTAATTACCTATCGACTTCCCAATAGGAATGCAATTGACGAAATATCAGCAGAGGTGCTCAATCAGCGTAGTAAATCGACCGTATCTAGGGCATTGTTTTCACCGTCGCTAAGGGACTGCCCCTTCAGTGACGTCATCGCGATAAGGTCAATTGTGGCAGCCATTGTGTGAATATGTATTTTGTCACTGTGACCTTGACCTAGTTACCTGAAAATCAATAGGGGTCATCTGCCAGTCATGATCAATGTACCTATAAAGTTTCATGATCCTAGGCCTAAGCATTCTTGAGTTATCATCCGGAAACCATTTTACTATTTCGAGTCACTGTGACCTTGACCTTTGACCTTGTGGCCTGCAAATCAGTAGGGGTCATCTGCCAGTCATGATCAATGAACCTATGAAATTTCATGATCCTAGGCCTAAGCGTTCTTGAGTTATCATCCGGAAACAATCTGGTGGACAGACCAACCTACCGACGGACCGACCGATGGACTGACCGACCGACATGTGCAAAACAATATACCCTCTCGAAGGGGGGCATAAAAATATTATATCTAAAAGCTTGGCAGATGTAAAACACTTCATCCAACAAAATAAGATTTAATTGTTTTGATGCTTTTTTTTTTATTTGAAACAATTATAATGTTTTGTACACAATAATGTCAAAATATTTATTACATATCATACATGGACATGGTTATCAAATAAGCTTTTGTCTGTATTGTAACTTAGGTAGCACCTATTATCATATTATTTAATTAGGCATAATTTAAACAATTTGTTATTTGGCAGACAATTGCAATCCATACTCAATAAAACGTCATTTATACTCAATACATATATTAATCATATATTTACTTAAATTCCCTTCCATACACTACAGTATATTGTTATTTTGTAATACAAATTAAATTCACAATATCAATATACATATTACGGTGAAATTTCAAATAGATTGCTTATTAAAAGAAGAAAAACGTGCAAACCTTTTTGGCTTTCAAATCGATACATTTCTCTGCAAAATAAACCACAGAATGAATCAAGTCAAATTTTCATCACTCTGCTACGTTTTCGTTAGGTGTAGGTTACATTACACTAAAAACGGCTTACAGTCAAAACGGCCCCAGGTTATAACGTCCATTGGTCAAAACGATCAAACAGGTGGTCAAAACGCTAATAATTGGTCAAAACGGCCCAACTTAGATCAAAACGTCCTCAAAGACGGTTTTAAAGTTGGTCAAATCGGTCACAATCGAAAAAAGGAACGGGAGGGGGGGGGGGGGTAGAAAAGAAAAATATATAAAAAATGTATATATATAATTTGCTTCTGTTAATGTCTGTATTTTAGAAATATATTTTGTTGTATTTATAAAATAAATTCTCCATTTGGATAGTTAATCTGTAATTTTAACTTTAAAGAATTTAGTTTATTTTACACACATACAAACAAACTTTGATAGCGTCGTTTTCTATAATAATTCTTAATCTTTTACAAATTGAGTCTCTTTCTATTAAATAAGTTTTATCCCATGGCATTTTTAACTGTTAGACACTTGTGCTGATTTATCTGTAAGCGAAATTAAAAGCGTAAGAATTTGTGTTAAGTACTAAATCACTGATATTTGATAAAATTGGAGAAACACATTGATCTCCATGCAGAGTTGTTGGTATTTGCTCTCACATACATGTAATGTAGCCGAGTTTGGACAAAAAGTTCATAAAATACTAAAAAGTTTCCATATATAACTAGAGTTGCGACACCTTAAGGGTTTCGCAGGATGGAATGAGTGGGGAGATCAAATCAAATTGAAAATCGATTAAATAGGAAAAAAACAAATTTGGGTACGAAAACAAATTTGATTATGAAAAAAAATAGGGAACGAAAAAAATTAGGATACAAAAACTATTTGGGTACACAAAAAAATGGGTACGAATAAAAATTTGGGTACGAAAAAATATGGGTACGAAAAAAAATGGGTACGAACAAAATGTGGGCAGGAAAAAAAACAAATTTGGTTACGAAAACAAATTAGAGTACGAAAATATATAGGGAACGAAAAAAAATTAGGGTACGAAAAACTATCTGGATACAAAAAATGGGTACAAATAAAAATTTGGGTACGAAAAAATTTGGGTACGAAACGAATTTGGGTACGAAAAAAATAAGTCCGATTTTTTATATATATAATTCAATGAAAAAGCAACAACTTAAAGCAAAAATAAATGCAACATTTTGCACTTAGGACCCCAATAACCTACCTTTTCTTAAAGGCCATTCTAAGTAAAATAGACTATGCAATAAAAAAGATGTGTCATTTACAAACCAATTAAGAACCTGACACAAATCAAAATTGACTGTTTTTGCAACTTTTTTTGGATGTTTTCTAGTGGAATATAACCTTTTCCAGTGCAATATTTATGTCCCCCTTCGAAGAAGAGTGGGTATATTGCTTTGCACATGTCGGTCGGTCGGTCTGTCGGTTCGTCCACCAGGTGGTTTCCGGATGATAACTCAAGAACGCTTGGGCCTAGGATCATGAAACTTAATAGGAACATTGATCACGATTCGCAGATGACCCATATTGATTTTGAGGTAACTAGGTCAAAGGTCACGGTGACCCGAAATAGTAAAATGGTTTCCAGATGATAACTCAAGAACGCTTAGGACTAGGATCATGAAACTTCATAGGTACATTGATCATGATTCGCAGATGACCCCTGTTGATTTTCAGATCACTATGTCAAAGGTCAAGGTCACAGTGACCCGAAATAGTAAAATGGTTTCCAGATGATAACTCAAGAACGCTTAGGCCTAGGATCGTGAAACTTGATAGGTAGATTGATCATGACTCGCTGATGACGCCTATTGATTTTCAGGTCACTAGGTCAAAGGTCAAGGTCACTGTGACCCGAAATAGTAAAATGATTTCCGGATGATAACTCAAGAACGCTTATGCCTAGGATCATGAAACTTCGTAGGTAAATTGATCATGACTCGCAGATGACGCCTATTGATTTTCAGGTCACTAGGTCAAAGGTCAAGGTCACTGTGACCCGAAATAGTAAAATGGTTTCCGGATGATAACTCATGAACGCTTATGCCTAGGATCATGAAACTTCGTAGGTAGATTGATAATGGCTGGCAGATGACCCCTATTGATTTTCAGGTCACTAGGTCAAAGGTCAAGGTCACGGTGACCCGAAATAGTAAAATGGTTTCCAGATGATAACTCAAGAACGCTTAGGTCTAGGATCATGAAACTTCAAAGGTACATCGATCATGACTCGCAGATGACCCCTATTGATTTTCAGGTCACTAGGTCAAAGGTCAAGGTCACGGTGACTGGAAATAGTAAAATGGTTTCCGGATGATAACTCAAGAACGTTTTATGCCTAGGATCATGAAACTTCATAGGTGCATTGATCATGATTCGCAGATGAACCCTATTGATTCTCAGGTGAAAGGTCAAGGTTACTGTGACCCGAAATAGTAAAATGTTTTCTGGATGATAACTCAAGAACGCTTACGCCTAGGATCATGAAACTTCATAGGTACATTTATCATGACTCGCAGATGACCCCTATTGACTTTCAGGTCACCAGGTCAAAGGTCAGGGTCACGGTGACTTCACACAGTAAAATGGTTTCCGGATGATTACTAAAGAAAGCTTAAGCCTAGGATCATGAAACTTCATAGGTACATTAATCATGACTCACAAATGGACCCCTATGGATTTTCAGGTCACTAGGTCAAAGGTCAAGGTCACAGTGCCAAAGAACGTATTCACTCAACGGCTGCCTCTACAACTGACAGCCCATATAGGGGGGGGGGGGGGGGGGCATGCATGTTTTACAAACAGCCCTTGTTTGAGATGATTCTTTACAAAGAAAGATGCTACTATTGTATTTGTTATAAATGTGTTAAAGGCTCTAAGAAGGAACCAGAGATTATTAACCCTTTACCAAACACCAACAGGATTTTACGGGTTTATAGCTGACGACTTTATAAATAATTATGATAAAATGAGAAATTGCTCAAGATGAGCAATTTGTCCTTTTATCACAATTATTTCTACCCTACCTGATTATTTCCTGAATATTCCATTACAATTTAATTGTCGTCTGCAACCTTTTTCAAATTGGGAAAGTCCAAAATGTGTCGTTTGGTAAAGGGTTAAGGCATTTTGATTCCTACGGGTCTTGTGAATCTGTTTCAAATCAAATGCGTATATTTGATCTTCAGCATCTAAAAATATGTGAAATAGAAAGAACGACAATATCTTTTGGAGAGATTATGTACCTACGTTATAAGCAATGGGACTGTGCTTCAAAGGAACAATTCCTGGGCTTTTTTGTCTGTTTAGTTAACACGGTAGTAACTTTTTCCATATATAAAAGTTTTAAAAATGCTCACCGTTCCAACTTTAAGCGCCCAGTGGGACGAGGGATAGTCAGAGAAAGTCACATGCTTGCGTACATTTCAACCCATGCGCATTGCGCGTTTTTTCGCATAAAAAAACAGTGGAGCGATACAGGGCCATCATGGCCCTCTTGTTTTATTTTCTGTTTAACTGGATTTTTTTTGAAAGTTTGAGTAGGAGGAGGGAAAAATAAAAACTCAAAAAGTTTCGTAGTAAAAAAAATATAAAAAATAAAGCATAGTAAATATATATATAAAAAAAAAATTTGAAGTTACTAAAAACAGTAAAAATAACCACCTGTAAACTTGCCTGGTATTGCAAGACAGTGTCCAGTCAGTATAAAGTGTGAGGGGTCTCAAAAAAGTTTTAAAACACGAAAAGTTAAATGTTTAAGCAAACTTATAAGGACACACAAACTGTTGAAAAGCAGATGGTGTCGATCACAACAGCATACCATGAGCATTCCTGCTCAGGTGAGCTAATGGTAAGAACAATTACAGCTAATTAACAGTTTTACAGGGGTTGGCATAGGGTCAAATTTTAGGGAGAAGTGACTTCTGTCTTGACTGGTATTTTTTAGGGAGAAGTCAGGAGAAATAAGGAGAATTTTTTTGTGTTTTATCTTGTTATTATTTGCATTAGTGTTTACCCTTTTAAATCACTGAATTCAATATGTGCATTATGAATCCTGCTTATTTAATTCTCTTTAGGTTTGGTTTTTTTTTTGGGGGGGGGGGTATTTTGGTATTATACATATATATTTGATATTTATTTTGTCTTCTAAATAAAACATTTTATTACCCTATACTCAAATTCCAGTAGAAACAACAATAAAAACATTTACATACACAAGTCTTAGACAATCACAACAGTATTACCAAATGCCGTTAATTAAACCAATACCTCAAAAAGCAAGCTGTCAATGCTGGCGGTAGACATCATCAAAGGTCTTTGATATTGGGGCCGATTTCTAGGAGTTAAAACTGTTAACTTGTAACACCTCAGCAGGTGGCAAATGGCCAAAAAGGGATTGATCAATACTACGTTACCGGCAGCATGCAGTACTGTCAGATACAGCATTAATACATTAGCTCCATAGAGGATGCAATGTGTGAAAACTATCGGAGATTTAACTTTATTGGATTATTTGTATTTATTTTTATCTGGTGTGAGGAAATAAATTGTGTTTGCTGGAATTTAAATGGGAGGTTGCTTTACAGGTATTGTTTGTTTATGGATTTACTTGAACATTAGGGCGAAATGAATATCATCCTATAAACAAAAAACATGATGTAACACCAACCTATTTTTCGGATGTGTACTATATTCGGACATACTTTTTCGCCGATAAAATGTTTAGACTTCGGGCTGTTTCAAAGTTTTGTAAAAACAGCATAGTTGGATACAGCACTCCCGTTAAGCAGAAGATCAAACAAGATGTGTTTGTGAAACACAGTGTCCCCCTATATGACGTTTGACCTTGAAGGATGACCTTGACCTTGACCCTTCACCACTCAATATGTGCAGCTCCATGAGATACGCATGCATGTCAAATATAAAATTGCTAGCTTCAATATTGCAGAAGTTAAATTACATGAGCAATTTTGACCCATATATTTGACCTAGAAGGATGACCTTGACCTTTCACCACTCAAAATGTGAAGCTCCATGAGATACACATGCATGCCGAATATCAAGTTGCTATCTTCAATATTGCAAACGTATTCATAAAATAAGCGATTTGGGCCACATATATTTGACCTCTGACCTTGAAGGATGACCTTGACCTTTCACCACTCAAAATGTGCAGCTCCATGAGATACACATGCATGCCAAATATCAAGTTGCTATCTTCAATATTGCAAAAGTATTCATAAAATGAGCGATTTTGGCCACATATATTTGACCTCTGACCTTGAAGGATGACCTTGACCTTTCACCACTCAAAATGTGCAGCTCCATGAGATACACATGCATGCCAAATATCAAGTTGCTATATTCAATATAGCAAAAGTTATTGCAAAATGTTAACGTTGGCGCAAACCAACCAACCAACAGACCAACCAACAGACAGGGCAAAAACAATATGTCCCCCATTACTATAGTGGGGGACATAAAAACTCTGGCCTAAGCAGTGATAATTGGTCTGCACCTGAGTAAAAAAAGGTATACTCTAACTCGCCTTTGTCAAAAGTTGACCCACCATTTAGGGGGCTGTTACCCGCAGACATCTGTATTTTAGAACTGTATTCAGTCCGGACGCACTTACAGACAATGAACTCAAAGAAAATGCATGATTATATTGTATTGTTCTTTTTCCCTTAGGTGGCTTCCGTGAACAACAAAGCGATGATAAACTCACTTTAAACAAGAGCACCGCCTTGCTCATCTAATTTTTCTTTTTAAAGGTGTAGGGACCTATCTCAATTTCAATCACAAAGGAGGGAGGGGTGGAGTGGAGAGGGGTGTATAGTGTGGAGGTGTGGTCATTTATTACATTATCTTCAAAAATCCAAAAATGAAAAAAAAGGCAAAAAAATATAAAAAAAAATTTTTGGGGGGGGATTCTTGGGTGGGATGGTTGGACCTATTGCGCCGCTTTGAATTTTTTTTATACCTTTGACCGTGAAGGATGACCTTGAACTTCCACCACTAAAAATGTGCAGCTTTATGAGAATGCTGCTTTGAAATAAAAATAATTGACCTTTGACCTTTAAGGATGACCTTGACGGATGACCTTGTCCTTAAACTTCCACCACTCAAAATGTGCAGCTTCATGAGAACGCCGCTTTGAATTTTATTATATTTTTTTTTACCTTGAAGGATGATCTTGACCTTAAACTTCTACCACTCAAAATGTGCAGCTTCATGAGATACACATGCATGCCAAATATCAAGTTGCTATCTTCAATATTAAAAAAGTTATGGCCAATGTTAAAGTTTTGGATGGACATTTGACCATGAAGGATAACCTCTACCTTCACCTTTGGCCACTCAAAATGTTCAGCTCCATGAGATACACATGCATGCCAAATATCAAGTTGCTATCTTCAATATTGAACAAGATGTGTTTGTGAAACACAATGTCCCTCTATATGACGTTTGACCTTGTAGGATGACCTTGACCTTGACCCTTCACCACTCAAAATGTGCAGCTCCATGAGATACACATGCATTTCAAACATAAAGTTGCTAGCTTCAATATTGCAGAAGTGACATTACATGAGCAATTTTGACCCATATATTTGACCTTGAAGGATGACCTTGACCTTGACCTTTCACCACTCAAAATGTGCAGCTCCATGAGATACACATGCATGCCAAATATAAAGTTGCTATCTTCAATATTGAAAAAGTTATGGCCAATGTTAAAGTTTTCGGACGGACAGACACCATAAATTTGACATTTGACCTTGAAGGATGACCTTGACCTTTCACCACTCAAATATGCAGCTCCATGAGATACACATGCATGTCAAATATCAAGTTGCTATCTTCAAAAGTGAAAAAGTTATGGCCAATGTTGTAGTTTTTTTCGGACAGACGGACAGACTGACTGACATACTGACGGACAGTTCAACTGCTATTTGCCACCCTACAGGGGGCATAAAAATTATTTTTTTGGGGTGGGGTGGGGGGTATAGTGTGAGGGTATGGTGGTCATTTATTACATGATCTTTTATTTTAAAAAAATGGGGGAGGATTGAGGGGGGTGGGTATTTGGGGGGGGGGGGGGGGTTGGGTGGAGTCTATTGTGGAATGTCAGGTAAGAGTTGTTTTGTCAAAGTATCAATCGAATCTAATCATAAATAAAGAAGTTATGGTAATTTTAGCAAATTTAATAATTTGACCTTGAGAGGCAAGGTCATTCAAAGGTCAAGGTAAAATTCAACTTGCTAGGTACAGTACCCTCATGATAGCATGAACGCATTTGAAGTTTAAAAGCAATAGCCTTGATACTGTAGAAGTAAAGTGGATCTTAACACAAAATGTAACCATATATTCAAAGTTACTAAGTAAAAAAATAATTCCGCAAAAATGACAACCAGAGTTATGCAACTTGTCCTTTACTCAGGCTGTCAAGTGACCTTTTTTCAAAAAGTAGGAAAAAATAGGAACTACTTTTGCAAGAAAAGTAGGAAAAAAGTAGGAAAAAGTAGGAACTTTTCCCTCAAAAGTAGGAATACATAATACTTATTTTTTAGACACAGGTCCAGGAAACATAGCTTGAAACAGAGCAGGAGTGCCATCACATGTTCTGTAACAGTATGGATACCCACTTGAAGCTACCTTAAGGGCCCAGAAGATTTCAGCCTTTTGTACCTGTTCCTTGTGTGATGGATGTACTTGCATACAGATAGATTTATCCCCACAACCCTGAGAGCTGCTTGGCTTTTGGGCACTTCCAAACAAACGCTTTTGTGAATTATCATGCATGTATTTCATGTTTTCCTTGTGTTTTTATCCATCTGCATGACTTATAAGTTGATTAGCACCAGAATTACTACAAGATGGACTTCATTCAGACAGTACAATATCTTGCAAACTCATTGCCGGTATCTCTTTTGCACCATGATCCCAGTGTTTTTCCACTGTTGTCCAACTTCTCCATCCATGAAGGGTTAAACTTTGTTTTCCCACTAGGAATTTTAGCACTTATAGTGTATCTATGATAATTAAGTTTCAAGCAAAGCTACCCTGATAAAGAAGTATACATGTAATTAGATGCTGTTCATTTTGGTGTATCATCAAATAAGTGGTTAGAGGTCTTCTGTGCATCGATATAAAAATGGTAATTATATTGTGCATGTTATATCCTTAAGCAGAAGACCAAATTTATTTAGTGATACACCAACTTGTTGTACAAGATTAATACTAGTATATAAAGCAGTGTAAATGCTCTGCTACAGCTACATTGTGAAACCTTTAAATTGACAATAGGGTGCAGTTATAATGACTTAAGTTACATTCAAAATGACTGGTCATTGCAGAGCAGATTATGCAAATGGAGATAGGACCTTATCACCTAACATCTTTTATGACAGCATTGATTGGGCAATGAAACATTGTTTATTCCAGTTTCAAATAATGGCTTTTACATTATTGATGACTTTGCGGGAGTGTAATAATGCCGTTTAATAATTTTAATACTTCGCTTTAACACCTTGAAGTTACCTCACTAGCTATGGCATTATTAGACAAGAATTGTGTTTGTCCGAAACACAATGCCCACTATTGCGCAGCTTTGAAATAAAATTTCAATATATCATTTGGCAGGTTTAGAAATTATCTCCGTTTTAAAGCTTATTACTTCCCTTGGATTGTATTTTTTAACTTTTGACCTTGAAGGATGACCTTCACCTTTCACCACTCAAAATGTGCAGCTTCATTTGATACACATGCATGCCAAATATCAAGTTGCTATCTTCAATATTGCAAAAGTTATGGCCCATATAAAAGTTTTCGGACGGACACACACACACAGACAGACAGACAAACGGACTGACAGTACAACTGCAATATGCCACCCTACTGGGAACATAAAAATGTATCAGGGCATTTAGGCTCTGTGCATTTATCTTTAATTACTAAACATGATGTACCTATGATATCAATAGAACATCATATCCGTTGTCATGTAATACAGAATTTATTACATTATATTTGTAAATGATGAAAACTCGGCAAAGCATCAGTTTAATCTTTTTTCCAATAACTTGTGTAATAAATTCCATATTACATAACCACTCATACAATACATGTATCTCTATATCTCTACATTCCAAACAGCAATATCATGTAAACATGCATAAGGTTTGGTCAAATTGTTGTCAATGGAAACAAAATAAAACTGGAATAAACAATGGGTTCCCTCAGCTCTTGCATCACTGGGAACTGTGTAAGGTAGTGAAGTCTGCAGTGTACAAATGCTAAGGAAGTAAACAAGGCACTATTGTTACTTAAAAAAAAAACTTGTCAATAATTTTAAAAGTTACATAAGAAATAAATATTTATGCTCCTGAAGAGGTGCTAGCAGACAGTCAGCATGGGTTGTCAGGTCTCATCTAGATGAATGCACATTAACAGGGATACAGTCATGCCATAGATTCATTCATCCTGCAATAAACTTAAAAAAAATAATTCTCCATTGAAAATGAAAAAGTAGGAATAGTAGGAAGATTTGGTAAAAAAATAGGAAAAAGTAGGATCCTGATGAAAAAGTAGGAAATAGTAGGAAAAAGTAGGAAAAAGTATGACCGCTTGACAGCCTGTTTACTGTCCCCTTATGATAGTTTGCGAGTGTTCCAAGTATGAAAGCAATATCTATGATACTTTAGGGGTAAAGTGGACCAAAACACAAAAATTAACCAAATTTTCAAGTATAAAGGGCCCATAATTCCGTCAAAATGCCAGTCAGAGTTACATTACTTTGCCTGCACAGTCCCATTACGATAGTTAGTAAGTGTTGCAAGTATGAAAGCAATAGCTTTGATACTTTAGGAAAAAAGTTGACCTAAACACAAAACTTTACAAAATGTTCAATTTTCCAAGTATAAAAAGGGCACATAATTCCATCAAAATGCCAGTCAGAGTTAGGTAACTTTGCCTGCACAGTCCCCTAATGATAGTTAGTGTTGCAAGTATGAAAGCAATAGCTTTGATACTTAAGGAATCAAATGTCCCTAAACACAAAACTTAACCAAAATTTTCAATTTTCTAAGTATAAAAAGGGCACATTATTCTGTCAAAATGCAAGCCAGAGTTATTTAACTTTGCCTGCCCAGTCCCCTCATGATAGTAAGTAAGTGTACCAAGATTGAATGCATTAGCATTGATACTTAATGAGAAAAGTGGACCTAAACGCAAACTTAATAAGACACACAATATGCATATAATTCATACTGTTTTTTTTATAAAGAGAAGATGCGACAAAAGTTTGATTGCACTGCGACAACCGCGCGTCTTATGTGTGGAAACCTTAAGATTGTTTAACAATCTAATAATGAGCGCAAGTAAGCCTTCAACAGCACCGTGTATGACAAGCGAAAGACGCACGTCAAAGGTATAATACGCAGACCCACTTGAGTTGTGTGGAAAATTTAAACACACATCGACGGTACGTTGTCCACAGGTATTATACATTATATTCATCAAACGCTTGCGCCATGGGCCCATATTCACTAACTAACTATTCTTAGACTGATATACTGTGTATATGAAGTTTTAAATCCATGTCATTTTTCTAGAAGTAGAAGTGTAAGAACTGATTTATGAGTATGGATCCTGCTGTGTGTTGAACGCACTGGGAAGTTACTACGGCTTTCAACAGGAATGCATGCAGGTTGGACAGAACAACGATTACTGAAACTATCGAACAAGTACTAGGGAAATGTCAATTTAATTACAATTCAAGTTTTACATGTATCTCCTCTTATGCAGAATGTACCATATGTTACAGTTTTGCTACTACCGTTTTTTTTGGTGTTTAAGCATAAACAAGAGGGCCATGATGGCCCTGAATCGCTCACCTGACTAACCTTGCTTCATGAACATAAATTTTATGAGACCCATATACAATCCCAAGCCAATTTTCATTAATTAATACATTCTGACAAAATTTCATTAAGACGTGATGAAAACTGTGACCTCTTTTATCTACACAATGTTTTACTAGAATAGGCCCGGTGACCTAATTTTTGACCCCAGATGACCCTAAACGATCCCAAATCAGATATTATCAAGATAAACATTCTGACCAAATTTCATAAAGATTGGATGAAAACTGTGACCTCTACTGTCTACACAAGGTTTTTCTATTATTTGACCTAGTTTTTGACCTAGTTACCTAGTTTTTGACCCCAGATGACCCAAATACAATCCCAACCCAGCTATCACCAAGATAAACATTCTGACCAAATTTCATAAAGATTGGATGAAAACTGCAACCTCTATTGTCTACACAAGGTTTTTCTATTATTTGACCTATTATGTGACCTAGTTTTTGACCTAGTGACCTAGTTTTTGACCCCAGATGACCCAAATACAATCCCAACCCAGATTTCATCAAGATTAGCATTCTGACCAAATTTCATAAAGATTGAATGAAAACTGTGACCTCTACTGTCTACACAAACAAATTGTTTACAGACACACGCACATACGGACGCCGGACAGCACACAGTCACCATTTCACTTCGTGACAGGTGAGCTAAAATTAGTAGTTTAAGCACATGCAAGAAACAAATTTAAACAAAAACGTTTGCCAGACTAAAATACTTTCTTTCAGACAGTTTTGTAAGTTTTGAAGCGATGTGCATGCTATCCACATTTAAATGAAAGCAACGGAAACTCATACAATTAATTCACTTTTTTAAATGCTGCATAAATGTAGTACACTGTAACAATTTAGAATGAAGATCATTCAAACGTTTTTTGAGAATAGCTTAATTTTCAATGTCAGTTTTTGTATGCTCCCTTCATACACTGTTCTTTCTTTTAATTGGTGAATTATCAGTTTGTCAATGTGTGAGAGGTTCCTATCAGTACAGAATGGACACTGGGATTATGGACGCACTGTGTGTCATCCATGTGCAGTCTTGTCGATTATAAGTTACAAGCCAGCAATGCGAACAACTAGGGATGTTTCTGCAAGCAGTATTCTCCATAACACAGCATGTCATTTTCATCTCGAGGTAAAGTAAGCTGAAGTACACACAAACCACAGGTATGACACCCCTACACAGACCCCCCCCCCCCCCCTCTCCATCTGAAATGTGTAGAACACTACTTCAAGATGGATTATATACGCTTCAATGCGTATGGAATTATTTCACTGAGAAAAACGTGTGCTTTTATTCAATACCAGGAGGCAGTAACTTCTAAATATGTTCAAATAAAACATGTATAAATCAAATATAATTGTAGACATTTAATGACTCTTATTCACGAAACAATTACAACAAACAATATGTTATCTAGTACAAGTATTAATTAATGTTTTTAAGCCTGAGTAAATAGATATTGCTGGAAAATGTGTTTGGAAATTCACAAACAATCAATACTTTCTGACCTCAGTTTTTTGTAAATGTTACATGAAACACATGACATATTTTTTTTAAGGAAAGATGTTATAGATAAACATTTATATTTATCCTTAAACATGCACATTTCTTAAGAAGTATAAATAAAAAGATTATTTTAAACATCAGGATCGATTTCCAAAAGTTTCACTTCCTTGGGTGCACATAAACATTTTGCTTCTAAGGCCTTTCTTGCTTTTTGAATCTTAAATATCATCCTCATGTATAAACAGTATATGTACAATTACTGACGATGCATTATATCATTAAACTAACAATTAATTTGCAAAGAAGTAGTAGGAAACAGTGTGATAGTATCAGGATGAAAAATACACTTTGAAAAAAAAATGTCAGCAATATGCAATAGTCAGCATTCATGCATTCCTGGACTTCAAATTTTACTCACTAACGCAAAACCTTATATTAAACATTACTTACTTTTTAAGTTTGATTTGTAATGACAATGAATGAAGAAAATAGAAAACACGAGAACGCATGAACACAGAGCAGATTAATAAAATGTGCATTTCATTATTTAAAACAAAAGAAAATACAGAAAGTCCAAAACAGTGTAAAAAAGATACTTACAATTAAGGGAACTTGAATATTTCTATTCTGAATGATTGTAATCATATTAAAATTTATGAAAATGATTTTACATTTTGTTTTAATCTAAAGGGAACTGTTTTATCATCACATTTAACCAAATGAAATATCAGTTATTTGGTATAGTTGTACATTTGTTTAAATTGGTTTGACTAAAATCAAGGACAATCAAATGTGAATTAATCCCTCTCAGATTTATTGGTACATCAGTGAAAATGATTGCTTTTTATAAATACAAAATGTACCAAAAAAAGTGTTGTCCACACCAAGGCAATAACAACATTCATACAGATCTTTTTTTGCCATTGAAGAAGTTATTGCTACATTTTCTTTATTTATGTTTTGCTTTTTTTTTTCTTATTATCATACCCAAACACATAAAAACACATTTAAAGTCGAATTAAAAGTTTACCGGGTGATCACAACATTTACAATGAATTACAATATTTATAAAACAAATTCTAATATGGTGCAACAAGAGCTACACTGAATAGTACACAAGTCTGAATTACAAACACAGTCTTAAACTACTCACAAGATCATATTACATTATATAAACAAGACCACCGCATACGGGTGCCACGCTCGGCTGCGAAAGCTTGTCAGAAGTTTTTTCCTTTTTTTAGAGGTCACAGTGACCTTGACCTTTGACCTAGTGACCCAAAATGGGTGTGGCGTGTAGAACTCATCAAGGTGCATCTAAATTTGAAGTTTCAAAGTTGTAGGTGGAAGCACTTTGATTTTAGAGCCAATGTAAAGGTTTAAGCACGACACCGGACGGCGGACGACGAGCAGGCTATGACAATACATCGGGTTTTCTCCGAAAACAGCCTCCCTAAAAATAGTACTCTCACTGTGACTTCCATTGAAGTATCATTTTGACCAAAATGAAAGATATTTAACTAAAAAAATGTGTGATAAAAAATAGAGATATGATTGTACTCAATTGATATATAAGATTTATACTTATAGTTATGCTTTGCAAAAGAAAATCAAAATAGGAAAAAAATACTCCATAATATAAAATACACAGGCTCACATTTTTGTGAGTCTTCTATCACTTTATGAAGTTTTACTTGAGTCCTTTTAAACCTGTTCATAGATTATTAAATGATAATATTTCGCATTTTTGTCACAGATTCAGAAAAATAAAAGCACTGTTCATCATTGGAACAATCACTGTAAGCAAACACTGTATGCAAACACCGCGTGCCCCCCATTTGGGGGCCATAAAAACAAAAGAAGATTACCTACATGAAAATGGTGAAAGATTAACATTAAAACCTGTAAAACAGATTGAATGATGAAAACAAAATTACATAGACTCCAACACTGCAAATTTTCCTCCTTATAAAAGATGTTAAATGCCATTTATCTGAGAAATCACATGATAACATATTTCAAAATGTAACTGAAAACATAACAAGTTGAATCAATTTTACAGGAAATGATGACTTTCCACATAAATATTCACAAGACTTTCCACATAAATAGTCACAAATGAAAGAATGTTCATCTAACACATATTATCATACTAGTCCAACAGATTCAAGTTTAACATCAGATATTACATGACAAACAGGGCCTCTTGTGAATCTCTCCAACTTTATCACTGTGCGTTTGATTGCACATTGATGTGCTCTAAATGTCATCAATTTTGGAATGGTGTTCTGTTAGTCACATTGATCGTTTCTTCAATTCTGTAACAGCAGAAAATGCACAATACATTATAACTGGAGCAATAAAATAGGATAACAGCAAAACAGTACATCGCAATTTTCATGAAAAGGAAAAAGTTCACATAAGACAAAAGATTAAAAACAACAAAAGATGGCCTAACTAGGTATGCATTTAGATTTGCATTCATTCAGTAAATATTAAATTAGTTTTCAACTAAATATTGGTTAATTAATACATACAACGAATCAAGTATTTATAGAAAGCTTTATTTCATGAATTCTATAATATGTTCAAGTAACTGTCAATAAATGAATGGCTTCAAACTGTGTTACTAGCAAGAGAGATGTTTGTCAGAAACACAATGCCCCCTATTGCACTGCTTTGAAAAAAACATTTTTTTTTTTTACCTTTGACCTTGAAGGATGACCTTGACCCTGAATTTCCACCACTCAAAATGTGCAGCTTCATGAGAACACCGCTTTGAATTTTTTTTTTTACCTTTGACCTTGAAGGATGACCTTGACCTTGAACTCCCACCACTAAAAATGTGCAGCTTCATGAGATGTACATGCATGCCAAATATCAAGTTGCTATCTTGAATATTAAAAAGGTAAGGGCCAATGTTAAAGTTTTTTTCGGACTGACGTACTGACTGACGGACAGTTCAACTGCTATATGCCACCCTACCGGGGGCATAAAAATAAAGCAATCCTTAAAACGATATGTTTTACAAGTACTGTATAATATAAATTGTATGGTACATTGTAAATCCTTTTTAAGATATGGAGCATAATCTGATTGAAAGTCAAATTTCAATTATATCCAAGGTCATAAATCTGCATTTTTCCTTGAGTCATTAAGTTCAAATTCAATCAAGGTGGTTAATTTTTTATATTTTATTTATGTTGAATCAATCAAAGATTTTTTAAAATACTGATATTGTGATTCTTTACAATATGTTCTTTAAGTTTAAATTCTATCAAATGTTTTCTTTATGATCTGATCCTATCACATTTTTGTCTAAATGTTCATGAATAATTTATATAAATAGGGGTTTGACCGCTGTATTAAAAAATGTTTACCCTATAAGCATTAGCATGGCTTTTTTACAAACTTCAAACCTTTTTTAATTTATGTAAATCCAACTGAAAGGTAAACATCTAACTCATGGGACCAAACTTATAAACACTGAAATAACACTTACTAACTTTTATAACAGTAGGAAATGTTTTATTCATATGGTTACCGCTTAGTCGTATATATTCCCTGGACAGGGAAAATCTGTTGGGACTAAAGACACATAGAATCTTTAACAAACTTACTGGGACAATCGTATGTAATAACTATTACACAAAGGTTCGTTAACCCTTTCCCACTCAGAGCCAAAGTGGAAATTGCTATGTGTAAACAGCATAAAACCAGAACAGCCTATGAGTAACTCACAGTCTGTTCAGGTTTTATGCTGTTTGCTGCTCATCAGTATTAAAGGGTTGGAAATGAAGCCTTTAAAACTTGAATCTAGTCAGAAAGGTCTTTTAATTTATCTCTCATAGGGACTACTACCATGTCAAAATACGTATCTAAGTGGTAAAGGTTTAAGGAATTGGTATTATTGGTATTAATGGTACTCTAGCTGATTATTGTACCCATGTGATCACATGTTACAAGCCCCTGTTGACCTCACAATCAATATGCATATTCCTCCCTTCCTACCCATCACACCAATTTACATTGTTCTAGGTCAAAGTGTTCTCTAGATAGCATGACACTGAAACATATGGTCTATGGACAGTCAGTTTTAACCCTTTCAGTGCTGGAACCGAATTTTGAAGGCTTTTGCAAACAGTTTTGATCCAGATGAGACGCCAAAGAACGTGGCGTCTAATCAGGATCCAAACTGTTTGCTATTCTGATAGTATTCTTTGAAAAAAAAAAAGAAGAAAATGCTAATTTTAGAAATTCAGCAGACAACATTTTAGTAGACGACAAAAATTCCCAGCATGCAAAGGGTTCAAGAATGACATACAAATGCAAAGCAATTTACTCCCGCTTCTTCAAAGGGATTATGAACTGGCAATATAATGAAGGAATTTAGAGACTGAAGAAATTCAATTCAATTTTACTATTGAGTTGCGAATATGCTGGGGCCCTGATATTTTAACACTGACAGGCTGCCAGGTTTGTCTTACTTGCGTCCCCACTTGAGGTGTATGACCAGGAAGATGACGCCTAGCAGGATACAGATGGAGCCCACCACTAGGTACGCAATGCCTAGGAACGGGTTCTTGCCGCCCAGCCACGAGGTGGTTGTCAGGATGACGCTCTTGGTGCCGTCAAAGGCAGTCACTGGATACGCTGCAGATATATGTGTGTCTATGATGTAGCTATGATTACATTTTGTACAGTAGTTAGTAGTGTTTTAGGAACCAAGCTTTTACATGAATATGCAAAAAATTATATAAGCATTGCTATTGTTTCACAAAGCAAGAATTCTATACTGACATTAAATGCTAAATGCATCAGTATTTGTGTATGGTTATGTAAATTTTTCAAAGCAAATCCATTAATACCATTCCTTATTATACACTACCTATAGCACAATTTTAAATCCTGGCAGTAACTCAAAATGTCAGGTCATTTCCAGTAGTTTAAGGAAATTTCATGTAACAATTCGCTTTTTGCCTAAAAATCATGAAAATGCTGTCATAATTTAATGAGCCTTGTTCTTAGAAAACTGGGCTTAATGCATGTGCGTAAAGTGTCATCCCAGATTAGCCTGTGCAGTCCACACAGGCTAATCAGGGATGACACTTTCCACCTAAACCTGAATTTTAGTAAGGAGGAACTTCCTTGAAACTAAAAATACCATAACGCGGAATGTGTTGTCCCTGATTAGTCTGTGCAGACTGCACAGGCTAATCTGGGATGGCACATTACACACAGGCATTAAAACCTGTTTTCTCAGAACAAGGCTAAAAAATAACTCAGAAGAAGAATTACCATAGCTGATGGATACTTCATATGTGCCTTTGGGCAGACCATCTTTGAATGTCCCTGTATGATCGATACGTCGGTGCAGCTTGCGGAATGTGGGGAGGGCTGCAGTCCTCATCCACACAATCAGATCCTCGTTAACGTACCCATTGTTCTTGGGGTCAGCAGGGTCAAGGTCCATTGCAGTCTTGTTGTTCCAGTTGATCGGATTTGTGAAGCCATCCCATGCTGTAATAGTCCATGAAATCAATTTGAAGCCTCAACAGTGGTCGGGATTTTAATACATGTTTTGTACTTTTTAATGCAACATTTTTAAGTGAAATTTTTGTCCCTTTCTACACATATGAAAGAACATAGAAGTATGTAGGAGGAAAAAGTACATGTATTGGTATACAAGTATTAGGGAGCATTTCAACTGTTCCAACTGCATACAATGTCAAATAGTTTAGACCCAATTAACCAATATTCATTTCAATTGTAGCATTTAATGTTATCAACTGTCACTGTATAATAACAAATGTAATATTTTGCAGTTAAGAACAATGAACTAAGAAACAGTATAATAATGTAAATATGTTAAAACATAAACACAGCTTAAGAGTAAATATGGAAAGAATCAAACAAACATTTTGAGTTCTAAAATTTTGTACAAAAACATAACATTTAAAATTGAAACATAATTAACATTTTTTTCACAAACAAGAAGGCCATGATAGCCCTTAAGCTTTCACCAAGGTTCACGGATACCAACAGTTAAAGACTTGATCAAATAGACGGAACTGGCTTAGTCAGGGAACATTAGGATGGATCTAACTGAACAAGACAAAGGTCAATATGGCAGGGATCAACCATATCCACTTCTGTCTTAAAAGCTGGGTATGTAAAATATAAGCTGCATATGGCCAAATTTGACTTTTGAACTCTTTAGTGTGAAATTGACCTTTAAGGTAATCATACTGTTGATACTTGCTGTAAAACACAGTCTCCTAATGGCAGTCATTGGTGGTAAGTTGTCTTAGAATTAAATGACTGAATAACAGTATCAGTCTGGACAAGCTCTTCATGGTCATGTTTATCCTTTGACCAATAAGTGTGACCCTGAACTCTGACATACGGAGACAGGTTTTACACACAAAAAGCCTTGCCCTCGTGGTTGTCATTAGTCATTAGTTATCTTAAATACCACAATTTGTGACAAAGTTTCAGTTCAAAGCTGTTTTGTCTTTGAAGAGTTACCTTCACCTTTGAGGCAGAAGGACCATTGAATCACTAAAAAGGCCATCTTATGAAGAAATTGCATTTGCACAAAAATCTTTTAAAATCCTTTATTATATGACAAAGTTATGGCAGAGACAAACAATTTCAAGCTGTTTTACAGCAATTTAATTTTGAACTCTACCTGTGACCTTAACCTTTAAGGTAGGGAGACGATTGTTACAAGTGACACATCATTTTATACTGGTTAACTACTGTTACTTATTTCAAACGCTCTCAATATGTTATGGCTGAGAATTTTTTTCAAGCCGTATTATGGCAGAGTTTGAAACTTTGACCTAAAACAATTAAGTCTGACCTTTGGGGCAGAGAGATGAGTGACAAAAGCAACAAGTTATATGATAGAACACTTTTGTAAAAACTACTTTTGTAAAAACTATTTTAAAACCCATCAAAAAATGTCCAGAGATGTTGAAGGCCAAACGAAGAAAAGTTTTTCGAATTATTTTGGACAAACTTATTCACGGGTGACAAGGCTCTTAATCAAGACATAACAAGAGTGCCAAACTGTCACAAGATACGCCCATTCGAAGGTTTCGGACACCATGCTCAATGCATGCACTAAGTGACCTCGAGACCTAGTCATTGACTCCGCATGACCCATATTTGAACTTGACCTAGATATCAGTTAGACGTAACATCTGACTAAATTCGGTGAAGATCAGATGAAAACTACTTCAATAAGAGAGCGGACACCATGCTATATGCTTGAAACGCACTAAGTGACTGACATCGTGACCTCGTTTTTGACCCGGCATGACCCATATTTGAACTTGACCTACATATCATCCAGGCACAACTTCTGACCAAATTAGGTGAAGATCAGATGAAAACTACTTCAGTTAGAGAGCGGAAACCATGCTAAATGCTTGAAATGCACTAAGTGACCTCGTTACCTAGTTTTTGACCCGGCCCATATTTGAACTTGACCTACATATCATCTAGACACAACTTCTGACCAAGTTTGGTGAAGATCGGGTGAAAATACTTCAATAAGAGAGCGGACACCATGCTTAATCCTTGAAATGCACTAAGTGACCCCTTGACCTTGTTTTTGACCCAGCATGACCCATATTCCAACTTGACCTAGATATTGTCTAGACACAACTTCTGACCAAGTTTGGTAAAGATCCGATAAAAACTATTTGAATTAGAGAGTGCTCGACAGTACATGTATAACATAAGCCATCATGGAGAGGGGGGGGGGGGGCTATAATGTGGGTGTGTGATCATTTAATAGATGATCTTTAATGTGGGTGTGTGATCATTTAATAGATGATCTTTCAAAAATAAGAAAAAAAATTGGGGGGGGGGGGTTCTGGGGGGGGGGGGGTGGATGGTTTGGGTGGAGTGCATTGTGGTATGTCAGGTAAATGTTGTTTTGTCAAACTTTAACATAGATTTATCAATAATATGCATATTCTAAGTATAAAAGGGGCCATAATTCTGTCAAAATGCTTGATACAGTTGTCTGCTCTTGTTTATAGGTTGGGGTCCTGTTGGTAAACAAGTATGCAAAATATGAAAGCAATATGTCAAGGGACACAGGAAATATTTGGGGTAGTACACAAACTTTAACATAGATTTATCAATAATATGCATATTCTAAGTATAAAAGGGGCCATAATTCTGTCAAAATGCTTGATACAGTTGTCTGCTCTTGTTTATAGGTTGGGGTATGATGGTTAAGAAGTATGCAAAATATGAAAGCAATATGTCAAGGGACATTGGAAATATTTGGGGTAGTACGCAAACTTTAACATTTGCACGCAAATGCCAATGCACACGCCGACGCCGGGGGAGTAGGATAGCTCCACTATATATCTTTCATATATAATAGTCCAGCTAAAAACTAGTTGACTGTAAATTTATAAAAGCCTTCAGTTGTGAACGATACCAATTTAAAAGAATAAAAATAAATGGATTCTGTAATGCTCAGCATTTTGTGTCCCAATCCCTACTTATAATAATGGCAATCTTTAAATTTTGCTCAATATTTTACATGTTCACATCATAGGTATAGCTCTTTTATAAAGTTCAATTAACAATGTTTTACCACGGAATCCATAATTCACAATTTTGTGTATGGAACTTTGAACTTTTTCAATAAACTAGGACAAGCCATCTAAGTAACCATTTGAAAACTGGCATTGCTTTTTGCTCCAAGGTTGTTTCTAGCCATTCCTATTTCAATTTGTTTTTTATTGATTTGTCTAAATCTGGAATTGTGCCAAAGTTGTTTGTAATTGTTTCATATGTTGCCAGTGTAATATGTATAGAAGTTTCAATGTCTGATTTTTTGGGCTGATCATGAAATATGTCAAGGAATGGGTTGTATCACCATCCCTCAGTACTCTCACCCCCCTTTTTATGGTAGGGAAATAAAAATCCCAGAAATCCGCTATTCCTCGGGGAAAATCACACATCTGCAGTCACATTTGTGACCTCTAGAATGGAAACAAGGTTTTACAAAGATTTTACCTGCAGATCTCGTTCTTGGTTGCACATGACCCAGAATCAGATTCAAATTCGTCCTAGACATTATCCAGATATACATTCTGACCAAGTAACATCAAGATTGAATGAAAAATGTGTCCTCTAGAGAGGCAACTACTAAAACTTGACAAGAGACACAATACACCAGACTTTTGAGGACACAGGGCACTGCTCGTAAGGTGATCACAATAACTGAAAAGGAAGCTGCTTGGTCGTGGGACGGGAAAATATTCCACAAATCGACAGACAGTGTAGTCCGGCCAATCGCTTACGAACAGTACAAATATTGGATAGGGGCAGACTGGCCAAAACTGATCAACAGAACTTTTAGCATAAAGTAGATCACCTTTTCTTTCTTCAAACAGTATAACAAGAACGCTAACGTGAAAACACAGTTCCTCGTGTTTTTTTAAACCTTCATCGACAATATGTTTTTCTTTTCTTTACCCGGTGTGTAGATTTTGTATAACAAGAACGCTAACGTGAAAACACAATTCCTCGTGTTTTTTTTTAAAACCTTTATTGACAATATGTTTTTTTTTCTTTACCCGGTGTGTAGATTTTGCTATCTAGACATTTGAATCAACATATTTGGGTTGATAAAATAACGTTAAAATTAGTAACACGGTTCAATAAAAATCATAACATTTATCATTAATAAATGTGATGTACACAAACTATACTTATTATCTACATGTAGTATAACAAACTTTCCATGAACCTTTATAACACATTACAAATATAGTTGCATTGTAGTATAACAAACTTTCCATAAACCTTTATAACACACTACAATTATAGTTACATTGTAATCATTTATCATTAATAAATGTGATGTGCACAAACTATACTTATTATCTACATGTAGTATAACAAACTTTCCATGAACCTTTATAACACATTACAAATATAGTTGTATTGTAGTATAACAAACTTTCCATAAACCTTTATAACACACTACAATTATAGTTACATTGTATTATAATCAATATTTTGCACTTTAAAATTGTTATGCAATTGCCACAAGTTAACGTTAATGAACATAAAACACTATATAATTACATACATTAATTATAAAGCAACTGACAGTCTTTTTTAGTGTATGCACACGTTAGTAGGCGTTGTCATTATTGTCCTTTATACTGCATATGTCTCTGAATGTGTAACTAGTTTGAAAATGTATTTATAAATGTATAACCGTATACGTGTCATTGTTTAAAATACAAAGGTACGAATATTACATGTGCATACAATATATACATATACTTTAAAAAAAAACTATATATACAAATAATAAGGTATATGTGTTATTATATTCCATAAGTTTGATTAGGCATAAACAGTTATAACACCTGATAATAATAATAATTTCATTATACAATTGCCACAAGTTAACGTTAATAGACATAAAAAACTAGATAATTATATATACTTATTATAAAGTAATTGACAGTCTTTTTAGTGCATGCGCACGTTAGTAGGCGTTGTCATTATTGTCATTTACACTGTATATGTCTCTACATGTGTAACTTGTTTGAAAATGTATTTATATATGTATAACCGTATACGTGTCATTGTTTAAAATACAAATGTACGCATAGTACATGTGCAAACAATATATACATATACTTTTTGAAAACTATATATACAAATAATTAGGTATATGTGTTATTATATCCCATAAAATTGATCAGGCATAAACCGTTATAACACCTGGAAAAAAAAAATCACATTGTATTATAAGCACTCTTTGTGTAATTTTACATTGTTATGTAATTGTCACGTGTGTAAACGTTTATGGACATAACACAACATATAATTATATACACTTATTATGAGGTCATTGTCAATTTTCCTTGTGCATGCGTATTTTAAAAGGCGTTGTCATTATTGTCCTTTATACTGCATATATCTTTGCACGTGTAACTTGTAAAATTATGTATATATGTATAACCTTATACGTGTCATTGTTTGAAAGACAAAGGTACGCATATTACATATGCATACACAATTTTGGTATGAATCAGTGTATATTTTTTGTTCTTTCAAATGTTTTTTTTTTGTTTTGTTCTGTGTAAAATTAAAAACTACAGGTAACATTTAAAACAAGCATGCATTTCGTACAGCAGTTTCACAATCATAACTTTTAAACTTGTAGCCTATAGAATGCATAAATTTGTATTTTATTAATCAAAATGCTAGCTCTTATTATACGCTTAAGTAACAATACATTTAACATCTAAAACATGACTGCAACGCGTACAGTAGTCAGTAGTCATCACAGACAAATATGTTTTAAATCCTTAATCTGTATAATGTCTCTGAATGTGTAAATAGTTTGAAAATGTATTTATATATGTATAACCGTATACGTGTCATTCACAGACAAATATGTTTTAAATCCTTAATCTGTATAATGTCTCTGAATATGTAAATGGTTTGAAAATGTATTTATATATGTATAACCGTATACGTGTCATTGTTTAAAATACAAAGGTACGAATAATACATGTGCATACAATATATACATATACTTAAAAAAAAACTATATATACAAATAATAAGGTATATGTGTTATTATATTCCATAAGTTTGATCAGGCATAAACGGTTATAACAACTGATAATAATAATAATTTCATTATGCAATTGCCACAAGTTAACGTTAATAGACATAAAAAACTAGATAATTATATATACTTATTATAAAGTAATTGACAGTCTTTTTAATGCATGCGCACGTTAGTAGGCGTTGTCATTATTGTCATTTACACTGTATATGTCTCTGCATGTATAACTTGTTTGAAAATGTATTTATATATGTATAACCGTATACGTGTCATTGTTTAAAATACAAATCTACGCATAGTACATGTGCAAACAATATATACATATACTTTTTGAAAACTATATATACAAATAATAAGGTATATGTGTTATTATATTCCATAAACTTGATCAGGCATAAACCGTTATAAAACCTGAAAAAAAATCACATTGTATTATAAGCACTCTTTGTGTAATTTTACATTGTTATGTAATTGTCACGTGTGTAAACGTTTATAGACATAACACAACATATAATTATATACACTTATAATGAGGTCATTGTCAATTTTCCTTGTGCATGCGTATTTTAAAAGGCGTTGTCATTATTGTCCTTTATACTGCATATATCTCTGCACGTGTAACTTGTAAAATTATGTATACATGTATAACCTTATACGTGTCATTGTTTGAAAGACAAAGGTACGCATATTACATATGCATACACAATTTTGGTATGAATCATTGTATATTTTTTGTTCTTTCAAATGCTTTTTTTCGTTTTTGTTTTTGTTCTGTGTAAAATTAAAAACTACAGGTAACAATTAAAACAAGCATGCATTTTCGTACAGCAGTTTTCACAATCATAACTTTTAAACTTGTAGCCTATAGAATGCATAAATTTGTATTTTATTAATCAAAATGCTAGCTCTTATTATACGCTTAAGTAACAATACATTTAACATCTAAAACATGACTGCAACGCGTACAGTAGTCATCACAGACAAATATGTTTTAAATCCTTAATCTGTATAATGCTCAATTATTGTTATGTTTTCATTAATTTATAAGTTGTTCATCATATACACACAAGAGTATCTGAAAAAAAACATAGCCACTTAAAACGTTATTCATCTGTCTACATAGTGAAGATAATTACAAATCCTTTTTCGTTAATAAAACAAATGTTTATAACGAAATAGGAAAAAATAATATTTAAAACAAAACATTTTTTTTTTTTTTGATGCATCATCCCAGTGTTTTTTGTCAAATTTTGCTTTCGACACCCAACCGACAAAAAACTAAAGTAAAATGTTGATATCTATATTATAAAGTCAAATAAAGTAATATAACACTCTTGAACATTTAACCTACCTTTTAAGATTCCTTTATGACAAACCATACACTACGAATTACACAGATAATCATACTATTAAATTAACAGTTGACAAAAAAATATATACATACTTGACTAAAAATTCATGCTTTAACATGGGCTATCCAATACATAAATGGAAACTACAATATTAACGTTGAACGTGAGGGGTTTAGGTAACAAAGATAAAAGAATGCAAGTGTTTGAATGGCTTAAAGGTTTAAATTACTCATGTTGCAAGAGACACATTTAACTGAATCAAATTTTCAACAATGGAAACATGACTGGCCCGGTCGTTTTGTTTATAGTGGATGTAAGTCAAATAGCGAAGGTGTAGGGATATTTTTACATCCCAACAGTGACATGGAACTATCTAACTTCACTGAAATAATTAATGGCAGGTTAATAGCTGTAGACATCAAAATCCAAGATATTGACATCACACTTATTAACATTTACGGGCCAAATAAAGATGACACATATGTTTTCCAAAAACTTAACAACTATTTATTGTCAAACGCCGATAAAAATGTTATTATAGGTGGTGATTTTAATACCGTCTTAACAGGACTGGATAAGAAAAACGGTAATTTTAATACCCATACAAAATGCAGAAAAATTCTAAATGAATTAATGGCAACCAATGAACTCAGTGACATTTGGAGAATAAAACATCCAGACAAACCCCAATTCACATGGCATTCTACCTGCAAATTGCATATATTCTGCAGGCTTGACTTTTTCTTGATATCTAATAACTTATGTAACCTTATATCAAAATGTAACATAAAACCTGGATATAAAACGGATCACTCATATGTACAGTTAAATATAGATAATTTACTTTTAGGAAAAGGAAGAGGATACTTTAAACTTAACAATTCTATTTTACTAGATGTCGAATACCAAAACAAAATCAAACAAAGTATCAACGACATAACAAATTTAAATAAAGAATGTAATCCAAACACAATGTGGGAACTAATTAAAAGTACAATCCGTAATGAAACAATACAATACTGTTCAATAAAGAATAAACAATCAAAAAAGGAAGAAGAAATCTTAATTGCAGAAATTAAGGAATTAGAACAGAATTTAATAAAATGTAATCCTACTAACTTAATAGAAAATATAACGCAGCAAATAAAAACAAAACAACAAGAACTAGAACAAATATATGACAAAAAGATTAATGGATACATTCTAAGATCAAAAGCTACTCAAGTCGAAGGAAATGAAAAGAATTCAGCATATTTTGCCAACCTAGAAAAAAGGAAAGCTGAAAAGAAAACTATTCATAAACTGATTGTAGATAACACAATACTAAAAGATAAAGACATAATATTAGAAGCAGAAGCAAACTATTTTGAATCTCTTTATAAACAAAATCGCATTGAAGAAAATGCTTCGGATTTCTTCGCAGTTCCTATTAACAAACTAAGTGAAGAAAACAAATCAAAATGTGAAGGAAAACTTATGGATTATGAATGTGGATGTGCATTATTAGGAATGGCAAATAATAAAAGTCCTGGCTCTGACGGACTTACTGTTGAATTCTATAAAATATTTTGGCCCACATTAAAAGAATACTACACCAAATCAATAAATTATTCTTTTGACAATGGCGAATTAACTGGTCTACAAAAACAGGGCATCATAACACTTATCCCAAAACCTGATAAAAACTTGGATTACATAGCAAATTGGAGACCAATTAGTTTATTGAATATCGATTACAAAATCGCAACTAAGTCTATAGCTAACCGCCTCAAACAAGTCTTGAATCAAATAATAAGTTATGACCAAACTGGTTTCATGAAAGACCGATATATTGGTGAAAATGTAAGATTAATATTCGATGTAATTGAATATCTTGAAATTAACAATAAACCTGGACTGTTATTCTTTGCAGACTTCGAAAAAGCATTTGATAGTTTAAATCACTCTTTTATCACACATTGTCTTGAACACCTCAATTTTGGACCACAGCTAATTCAGTGGATAAAGGTATTTTACAAAGATATAAATAGTATCATTATAAACAATGGCAACCTTTCTAGAAGTTTTAAAATAGAAAAAGGTGTTCGACAAGGTTGTCCACTATCATCATACTTATTTATTTTATGTATAGAAATACTATCAAATTATATAAATGCCAATAAAATGATCAGAGGAATAACAATTAACGACGAGGAAATTAAGCAAACTTTTTTTGCTGACGATGCATCTTTTTTTAATGATGGATCAGCAAAGTCATTTGAAACCCTAGTGGAAACCCTTCAAAACTTTAGCAAAATATCAGGACTAAACCTCAACTCATCAAAATCTACAGTAATGAGAATTGGATCTCTTAAAAACTCAAAATTTGAATATTGTATTGAATGTAAATTTATTTGGACATCTGATGGAGCTAAAACGCTAGGAATGAATTTTTACAATCAACACAAACTTAATGTTGAAAAAAACCTAATGCCGAAGATTAAGGAATTTGAAGCCTGCTTAAAGCAATGGCAACATCGAAAACTCACTTTAATGGGAAAAATTACTGTAATAAAAACTTTTGCATTACCAAAATTAATATATCCTTTTTCAGTTCTCCCAAACCCAACAAAGGAAGTATTAGATGGATTAACAACATCTATGTTAAAATTTATTTGGGATGATAAGCCAGACAAAATCAAAAGAAAACGATTAACTCAACCTTATGAAAATGGAGGCCTTAAGCTTACAGACATTAATTGTTTTTTGAACGCCATAAAAGCGGGCTGGGTTAAAAGATTCCTAGATAAAAATAATCATGGTAAATGGAAACTCCTGCTACACGAAAAACTAAAAAACGTTGGAACAAGTCTTATATTTGAATGTAACTTAGATGAAGCAATAATAAATAAAGTAAGCAAAGAAAATGTATTCTTAAAAGAGATGCTTACCGCATGGCAAAACATCAAAAACCAATATAATAATTCACAAAAAAATATCCCCTTATGTCATCATGTTATATGGAACAACAAAGATATAAAAATCAATAACAAATCTATATTCCTAGTAAACTGGTATAATAAGGGTGTAAAAACAATTGGCCATTTTTACAATTATCAAATAAATACATATTATACGTTTAGTGAAATGCAATACTTATATAACATAAATCCACAAGAATTTTTAAATTATTATTCACTATTATCCGCGATTCCAAACGAATATAAAACAATATTGCAAACACAAGGGATAAATACATGTACAGTGCCAGAAAAAACGTTTTGTAATGTAATAGAGAATTCCAAGCAAATAAACAAAACACTTTATAGTATACAACAAAAATCACAAATTACAAATGACAACTCTACTGAAATGAAATGGAAAAAACAATTGAATGTAAATGAAAATACCGACTGGAGAATAATATATATAATTCCATTTAAGTCAACCATTGATACATATCTGCGTAACTTTCAATATAAATTCTTATCTCGAATAATACCAACAAATAAATTTTTAACAAAATGCGGACTGAAAGAGTGTAGTTTGTGCGAGTTTTGCCAATCAGATATTGAAACAATTGACCACTTATTTTGGGAATGCGCTTACATTCAAGAATTATGGACAAAACTGCAGTACTTTCTAAAACAAGTGAATATTGAACTAAAATTAAACAAAGAAATGGCTTTTTTTGGTATTATCGACAAAAAGGTTTACAGCGATGTTTTAAATTTTATATTAATCTTAATAAAAACATTCATATTTAATATGAAAATAAAAAAATGTATCCCAAACTTCAACATTTTTCTTAATTATCTTAAGATAAAAATACAGACAGAAGCAGAAATTGCCCTTTCTAAAAAAAACTTGAAAAACATAACCAAAAATGGATCCACTTCGTGAGATATTTTGCAACCAATACAACTTAGATAACCTCTTTGAATACATATGTGCCCATAGTATCAATAATAGTATGTTTTATTTTTTTATATTTTTAAAAAAAAAAACGTCAACCAAAAGTATATCCCAATTAATAATTAAAAACTTTTTTATTATGCTCTGAACATGTTTACAAATGTTGTTATTTTTTCAAGAACCGTCTAAACACATTGTGTATTGTGTGTCTGTGTGTGTGTGTGTGTGTGTGTGTGTGTGTGTGTGCGTGTGCGCGTGTGCGTGTGTGTGTTTTGTATAACTCTGACAAATATATGTTGTATATGTAACAACTTTAATGAATGAATACATTGTAGTATATGTCTATATACTTATGTACAACTCGAAAATAATCCTGAATGAATGTGCCTTTTATGTTGTATGTTTTATGTATGAACATGTAACTGGTATCAATGTAAATAACATATATGGAAAAATAAATGAGAAAAAGAAAAATAACTCGAGCACTTAATGCTCAGGTAAGATAAAAATGTGTTGGTAATGACGAAATATTTTATAGGTGCTTCTACTGATTGTTTACTCATTTAATGTATTGAGGATTTACAATAAAATACTGGTACTATTGCTTAAAGGCTTGCATAGAAAAACAAATAAATACATAGAATAATATACCAATTTACATTTCAAGAATATGATTTAATATATTTTTACACATTCATTGTTTATTTTACTTAAATCTTGAAAAAATCTATTTGTAGAGGAAGCTGACTTTTTGGGGGAAAATGGGGATCAGTGGCTGTAGATTTAATGCGAAAAAGAGCCGTGTTAACAACTCTCATTGAATACCATAGATATGACAGGTTTAAAGTAATGTCTAAAGGTACACAATCACATAAGTTTCTGGCGCAACAGTTTTTATTTGAGAATCAAGTTTCATCCAGTGACTTAATTTTTGCTGAAAAAAAAATATGGTAAAATATTGTTCTTTTTACCAGCATAACACTTAGAATTATGTATGGGATCGAGTCCTCTAATTGTCTCATAAAATTCTTCATACCATGCTTTACTGGATAGTTAATGTATTGGACTTTTTCCCACGGGTACCTGGCAAGTTTATAATAAAGCTTGTTGATTGTCATTATAGCAAGACTATGATATAGCTGATCACCTGGACAAACCTCGCCACTAACACTTTAAACGCAAAATAGTTTTAAGCATAAAGGGGACTATGAAGAATGGCAAAGTTAACAGGTACATACCATCACTTCCATTGATTGCTAGAGAAGTATTGTTCATAGAAATTAAACTTTTAAGTTCAATTTATATACATGTATACAATATTATCTTCTTTCTGCACCTGTTGTGTGCAGTTTTATATAAATAATATAAATGAAGAATAATTTGCTTGCATTAAATAAAAATGATTGTTGAGAACACAGAATAAAAATGTAAATGACACTAAATAATATTTTTTTTTATAAACAAGGGTGAGGCACTTTCATGACACATTAACTACAAGATTACATATGTGTATTGTTCTTAGAAAACTGGGCAAAATGCATGTGTGTTAAGTGTTATCCCAGATTAGCCTGTGCAGTCTGCACAGGCTAATCAGGGACATCACTTTCTGCTTTAAATGTATATTTCGTTTAAAGGTAGTCCCTTTTTATCAAAAATCTAGTTTAAGTGGAAAGTGTCGTCCCTGATTAGCCTGTGCGGACTGTACAAGCTAATCTGGGACGACACTTTACGCACATGCATAATGCCCAATTTTCTCAAAACAAGACACATGAAAGCACAATGTACTAGGCTAAACTACACCAAAATGATACAGTTGTTAACTGACAGCACAATAAACTTACAACTTGGGTTCCCAAACTTCACAGATTTATCAGATGGCCATGCAATGCCTGTCCGTATGAGAGTAAGGTTCTGCTGGGTGTCTATGTACTTCACAGAAAATGTATCTACAAGACAGCATGATCATAACAAAAAGAGTTAATAACCAAATCAGTATTGACTTTAATGATTCCTTATACACTATACAATTTAAAACTTAAAACAAAAGTATTTCAATCAAGAAGCAACACTATAAACAGAATATTACACTGATCGATTGTTCAAAGAGTATATGTATCAGTCCAGTCACTTGTGTTATATAGAATCACATTTGAGACAGATGCACAGTTGCACAAGTTACAAGAATGATACTGATTTGGAACAATCAACCAGCACAATATTCTTCTTATTATACTCACATCCAAATGTTAACATTATTAAACATTTAATTGTGTAATTGTATTGCTGTTGACAATGCTCATAATAGACAAGAGTTGGCAAAGATACCGGTAGTGCACTCAACTTCTATAACGTCTTGTCATAGCTTGTGGCTTTTTTTTACTTTAACAAAACTTAAATATATTAGGTTAATTAATTTAGCTTTAAATTAATTAAGAGCTGAGCCATTCATTGTGATTTAACTCTCTTTGAACTAACTTTCTAGATTGCAGCACAACCATCCAGGGCTAAGCTTACCTAGTACATGTACACAATTTAGTATTCATCACTTCTATTTATGTCTGTTCCATTATAAAACAAGACTATTGTCAAGCAATATAAGACCCATTACGGTTCCACCATTGTCAGAAATTCCAGATTTTTTATATATATATTTGTTGCCATAGCAACCTGAATTTTTGACGTAGGCACAAAATGAAATGACGTGCATAATGTCCATATTGCCAAGAACTTGCAAAGTTATTGCAGGATCCAGAAAACCACAATTTTCAGCAGTATTTCTAGTCTATGTGTTGCCATAGCAACCATAATTTTTGACGTAGGAACGAATTGAAATGACTTGCAAAATGTCCATATTGCCATCTATCCATGTTCCAAGTTTCATGAGAAAAATATTAAGAACTTTAAAAGTTATCGCAGGATCCAGAAAACCACCATTTTCAGCCGCATTTCTAGTCTATTTATTGCCTTAGCAACCATAATTTTGACGTAGGAACGAATTGAAATTACGTGCATAATATCCATATTGCCATATATCATGTTCCAAGTATCATGAAAAAAATATAAAGAACTTTTAAATTTATCGCAGGATCCAGAAAAGTGTGACAGACAGACTGATGGAGCGCAAACCATAAGTCCCCTACGGTGAAACCGTTAGGGGACTAAAAAGAGACCGATTGAATAAAATAAATACAAACAGAATTCGGTAAATAATAGAAGTTCCATTCCTTGACACCAGACAGATGAATTACCTTTCTAATTTAATTAATTTAACTAGTTGAATACTTTATTTGTATTCTTACTCCTGATCATGTTTGCAAAATATAGTCACCATTGAAAAGACTGTTGGCAATAGCACCACATGGAGCAATTGGAAGTTTCGTTGTTGCGTCAATATTTTTCAGCTTGTAAGGGGCACAGTCGTCGTACAAACTGCTTGCATCCTTTTTGTATCCATGTAGCTGACCATCGTCTCTGGATCGCACGTACCGACGGTGATTTTGGTAAAAGTTGGTCAAACCATAGTACATATACACTGTTCCCTGAAATGGTTACCATAGAAACTATGTTAGTTAAGTTACTATTAAGTTTCACAGTTAAATTTATGAAGTATAGAAAATGTTATGCACAGTTGGATAATAATAATAGAATTTTAAAATAGTTTTCTGAACAAGCACTCGCTCAATTGCCTGTGGCAAGAACAATGTTTGTATGCATTTAATAAAGTTAACGTAGATACATTATTTTGGAAAAATAAAAGGTAAATCTGTTCATATTTGCATATTAAATTACGCAAGAAAATATAGTGCCTTAATGTGTAAAAGTTATTAAAATTCGATTGCTTTTTACTTTTTCTTCTGGCACCTGCTCACCACACATCAGTCTAAACTTTGATACAAATAATCTTATAATTGGTTCTGTTTGGCTTTGGAGTTTTTACTAATGAATAAATTAATTTCATCGAAGGCTACATTTCTGTTTTCATTTATGTCAATAAAAGACAACAAAGTCAAGACATTTTAAATGTATGTTGTCCATTGGGTTCAGACCAGGTAAACCTCCTCAAAAATGCAATATATAAAGGATGAAAAGCAGGATGCTGAAAAGCAACACAATAATTAAATGCAGCACTTTTTTCAACAGAACTGGTGTTTTAAAAGAATAAACTGCTTAATTGTTGTTGGTTGTCATTTTTCTTTTGTAACATGCAAATATGTGGAATTGATATTCCCGTCATATACATTTTGTTTATGGATTGGAGCAATCATTTGATATATGGTATAATCCTTAAACAAATAATTAAGTGTAGGTTATTTTGTAAGCATGTTATACACCAATAAAGTTTCATGTTAGATCTTGTAGCGTACCGGAGATAAAGCCTTGAAAAGTTACATCATACAAAGTCAACAAAGGGCAATAACGTTTTTTACAAAGTGTAGGGTTATGGTTCTTTTGCAAAGTGGTTGTAGGGTTATGGTTCTTTTGCAAAGTGATTCTCCTAATTGATATCAATCCACCTATGAAGTTTCATTTTGAAATCTTGTATCATATCTGAGATATAGCCCTTACAAGTTTGCGACAGACAGACAGACAGACGGAATGACAGATGGACAACACTAATTCTATATCCCTCCGCCTTTAGTGCGGTATAAAACAGGTCAAGCAAAAAAATATTGTAATGGGCAAGTCAAATTTCTAATGTAACTCGACTTAATGGAAATAAATTTTAAAATATAAATGTAAAGACTAAAAGTACCAATTATTCGTCATTTTATAATGCTGTTTACTAGTTTGTTTAATGACAATATTAAAATTCACTCAGAACTTTACTGTTCAATCTAGTTGCCTAAAATACTAGATTAAGAACATAACAAGGACTGTTTGTAAAACGCGCATGCCCCCCAAATGGGCTGTCAGTTGTAGTGGCAGCCATTTTGTGTGAATGAAGTTTCATGATCCTAGGCCTTAGCATTCTTGTCATCTTAAAACCATTAATTCGTTTCGAGTCACTGTGACTTTGACCTATTGACCTGAAAATCAATAGGGGTCATCTGCCAGTCATGATCAATGTTCCTATGAAGTTTCATGATCCTAGGCCTAAGCATTCTTGAGTTATCATCTGGAAACCATTTAATGTTTTGAGTCACTGGGACCTTGACCTTTGAACTAGTGACCTGAAAATCAAAAGGGGTCATCTGCCAGTCATGAACAATGTTCCAATGAAGTTTCATGATCCTAGGCCTCAGCGTTGTTGAGTTATCATCCGGAAACCATATGGTGGACGGACCGACCGACATGTGCAAAACTATATACCCCCTCTTCTTCTAAAGGGGTCATAAATATGTTCAGTAATTTTACTGTATAATCTTACTGTGAAGTCCTCTGACAGAGTGATGTTGATTTTGCAGTCACATGTATGACCGGTCACATTTAGTGATTCTAAATATTTCACACATGTTAGGCCCGGTGTATCTGCTTTCTCACACTGTGTGTAGTCATTCCGCACTTCTTTTATCTGCAAAGAAATAGCATAACACACCACATGATGCATCATAAGATCATTTTTATAATTTTTTCATTAGAAATGGAGTGATTTTCTCATACTTTATTTCATTCTGACAAAACTAATAAAAGGGAACTTTGTTAGGCCTTTCTTTAACAAGCTCATAAACAGTAAAATGAGTTTTGCATTTATCTTTTTAGTCGCATGTTACAAATGTGTTTTGTTCTGATAAAACTGGGCATAATGCATGTGCGTAAAGTGTCATCCCAGATTAGCCTGTGCAGTCCGCACAGGCTTATAAGGGACGACACTTTCCGCCTAAACTTGATTTTCGGTAAGGAGGGACTTCCTTGAAACTAAAAGCACCATAAAAGCGGAAAGTGTCGTCCCTGATTAGCCTTTGTGGACTGCAAGGCTTATCTGGGACGACACTTTACGCACATGCATTTTGCCCAATTTTCACAGAACAAGACACAAATAATTAAGTTTATGGTTTTCAAATATGATGACCGTTTGCCCCATTATAAGTTGGTAAAACTTAAGCAATAGATGAAAGTGATATACAATTTTCCAAACTTTGTATTGTATGATATATAAGAACTATTATTATGTAAATAAAATACAATTTTGAGAAATTTTATGTTAATCAAATACAAAGTCAAAAAATAAATTTACATCTGCAATGGCCACCAGTTGACCATTTAAAATTGAATTGGTAATCAGGAAAAATACTATGAGATTGATTTACTAACTTATTACCCTCACTCAAACTGTTGGTTAAAATAATATACATGTTCATTTAATCAAATAATTATGTCACCAATGCCTTGGGCTGCCCAGACTGGCATATAAATGTATTATAATATATATAGTGTCTTTTAGCTGAAATATAATTTCGATGAAATGAATAAGACTACTTACCCCATTAGATGTGACTAGAAGAACAACACCAAGTGGTATGAAGGCTATACCTATAGCAAAAAATGCAGGGAGGACAGTACCAGCAGTCAATATAGGCTGCCAGGCAGGAAGTCTTTGCTGTTTGAGTTTAGTATCTGTAAGATGTAAGAGAAACATTTACAAGACAATTATTTAGTAACTAACAATGGTACGCAATTCATATTGCAGACTGCAAATGAAATTATATGCCTTAAAGTATAATCAGTGTTCTAGGGAAGCATCAGTAGCCGGCAATTTCACCAGTTACATTCAATCTTGATGCTGGCAACTTTTCCCTGAAAGGGTGCAAATACACCTGCTTAATTGCTTAGAAGCCGGCTACTTTGAAAATATAACTTGCTTCTCAATTTTTTCTGGAGAACACTGGTACAATATACTTATTGTGAGTATAAGACTCATTAGATGCAGCAAATGTTAAGAATTGTAACTTGACTGGTCATCCTTTTCCCTTGTCCCATAGGGTTCAGCATAAGGGAATTTTTTAAGGAGAAGCAGTGCTCACGCACACGCCAATGGCGATTATTTCATTCAACTGGCTTTTATTTCTTAAAATTGTCAAGCAAAAAATGGTGATTATTTTATCCGACTACATCAACAAAAATTTGCCTCTACAACAGGGCTTAACACTTAGGCACGTCCGAACGACATTCACTGCCTGTACCTAGGTCCGGCTAGCCAATGTCCCAGGACCGGTCGTGTGTATTTTGGGAGGGATTGTGTGTTCTTTATCAATAAACTGCATTTTAAATAAGCTTTTCAAGGATGCAACAATCTTAATACAGTACGATCAGATGACAATTAAATCCCATAGTGAAGTTGGAGACAACAAACTGATCGTATCTCAAAATAGATTTGGAACCCCCTGATTGCAATCAAAAAGAGGCAGATAATTCAGAAAATCCGCAGCAGTTTTCCTGGTAAAACATGTCAGTACTACCTATTTTTTAACGGAATTCGGCTAGATACGGTTTTTGATTGGTTTCCTCGTAGTGACGTGTTTTCTCAATAAAAATACGTTATAATCTCAAAGTCGGGATCGCCCAGTATTGTCCGGGGTGGATTAAGGCAACTCGACAATCACATAAAGTTACTATAAAATTATTTATCAATTTTAAATGATTGTAATTTGTTTGATTGATTAGAAGTGTTTTGACAATCTTTTTTACGCAATTCAATTAGCAAAACTAATATTAATGGTTGATCCTGGCTTTTAGTAGAGAGTTAACCCTGTACAATTGTTACGACTACCGTAACATGTTATTTTGCGAAACCTTAGATTCACTTACCATTTGTTGTCAGACGGTAACCGTGGCAATCTATGTGAAAAAAGGTTTGGCTTTACGGGTGGGGATGGGGGTTCCTCAGATAAGAAAAGGGAAGGAGGAAAGAAAAAGAAAGTATGAGGGAAAAAAGGAAATTTCTCCCGAAATGGCGTGAAGATTACAAATAAATGTCTAAAGTAGATGAATATTAGAAAGGCAAGCTAATAAGAATTATTGAATCATAATTGCGCATCTCCACGCACAAGAAAATACCAGTTGAAAGATAAATATAAAAGTTTTGATATACTTGGGTCAGGGCACATGAAAGATTGGTCAGGGCTAGAAGGTTCTGCATTTACAAGCCCGAATGGGCTAGTTGAAAAAAAAGTTAGTGTTAAGCCTAGTCAATATAAATTGCCGCCTAAGAGTCTTTTGATGATTTTTGCTTTGGCAGACTCTTGGCGTCAATAGTCCACTCTATCTTTTTAATAGCGAGAGTTTTCCTTCTTTGTCTATATTGATGCGCAAGGAATTTGGTGCGCAACATTCAAGCCCCGATATCAGACAGTTAATATCAACGGATTGCAATAATATTTACATACATGTGTAGATAATTCATTTCTCAATAATGTTCCGTATGAATTATGTAATAACTCTTTCAATTTTGCACGCCTGACCAATTTAAATCAACACACTACTCACATTTTCAATTCCAATCGCTGTGCCCGCTGTATACGGCAGGTAGATTTTAATCGATAACGCAGCCTATTACACCGTAATGCCTTCTTCTGATTGGTTTATTTAAATATTTCATAACATGGCGAGAGGTCAGTGATTGTATTGCGATTTAAGCAGAAGTTGAACTGAAACAAATTATGCCTTTTAACTTCAAATCGACGCTATTTGAGGTAAAAATGGACTAATTAACTAAAACTTGATGAGTTGGTAATGTTATTTTGCAATTTTAAGCATATTGATATAATAGTTTTGTATTTATTTTTCGTTATGGTTTTTGCAGACCGGAGTTTCAGCTTTCAGATTTATTCTGAACGCGAATTATTTCAGCTAGTGTTAAGCCCTGCTACAAGTTTTCCAGCAAGTGGGAAATGCATGTAAATCGAGTCATCAATCAGGTCTCTCAAAATAAGCGAGCGCGTAAAACAAAACTAAAAACATTTATAATAAGATTAACCTTTTATTTATGAGATAATACTAACAAGAATCGTGTTGCGTATAAATGTTTTTGTGGAAGGTTAATAATAAATCTTGCGCAATCTTCGTACGTTTGTTATCGCTACAGGAAGTGTCAACTTAACAACGTTTTATTTTTGACATCTTGAGAAAGTCTATCTAACCGAATTATAATTAGCACAGTTTCGCTTCTTACAACTTTGAACCAGCTATATATATATAAATTATATTACCTTTGGGGCGTTTAGTTTTGTTGTTTTCAGTATCAGCGACCGGGGTTCCTGGTGTTCCGTTCGCCATTTTGAAATAATTTTATTTTCAACTTGTATGTGTTGTGTAAGTCGCAAACGGTTGCACAACAACAATTCAGTAATCTAACTTCACGGCGAAATGGTGTGTACAGTATGTGTTTTAATTAAGCAAAAAAACAACAGCTCTCTTTGTCATATCCAATTATATATTTTTGATTTTAACCTTTGGTCTATGCTCGAAAAAGAAAACGTTGAATATTGGAAATTTATGAAGATCTGCGGTTGTCATGTAACATAAACATCAAGAGATAGCAGTGGCATTTCAAGCACAAATAAGTTTGAAGTTTGCAGTCCTTTCCCTTATTCACATAGTATTGGCCTCTTTATAGTATCCTGGCGTTAACGACAAACCTTCAAGAAGTGCTTGAACATTTTTTCTCAAATTTTTAGAAGTTTTAATTTGGGGAGTGGATTGAGGCAATATATGTTACAACATAGGCAAAAAGATGAGCACGGGCAGCACAAAGAGGGTCTACAGCACCCACAAGACCATACAGAAGACCGCACTAAAGGCAGAAGTAGATAAGGCAGTGCGCACTCTGAAGGCAACGACTGGACAACGCCCCTTCATGAGCTATTTATGCATGGATGAGAGGAAATGTCTGCCGCAATTACAGAGCTATGTCTGAAGATCTGTGAGAAGAGGCCCAAAAGAGTGGACTCAGTCTCTGGTAATCCCTTTAACGAAAAGGGGCGACCTGAAGAATTACCGCACCATCAACATTATTAGCCGTCCCAGCAGTTTTGCCGGGCATATAATTCTAATCCGATCGAAAACTAAGACCGAGGAACTTATGACCGAAACGCAGACTGGATTCAGAGCTTGGCAGAGCCCAGTGGAACAGATCTTCAAATGCAGAGTCATGCTTGAGAATCAACCAGTGCGGTAGCCTGTGGCAAGTTCTGAGATGCTTCGTCATTGTCAAATATTGTGTGCAAGTCATCAAAGAACTCTACGGAAACGCCATCAGCGCAGTACTTCTCAATGGACAGACATCACTGAGCGTTCTTCTGTGGGTTTCTACGCTCTCCCAGACGTTGTAGCCCTTTCTTGGGAAGATAATGCACGAAGACCTTTCAATATGGCGCACAAAAAGGTCGAAACTTTAACTTGTGCTGCAGCAGAACAAAATGCTGCAAAATGCTGCTGCAATATGCTGCTCGGTCAGCAATTTACTGCTCGAGCAGTATCTAGATGCTGCTCGACGAGCAAAATTTCTGCCCGAGCAGCATTTTTTTTCTGCTTCAGCAGAAAAATCCTGCTCGACCAGCATTTATTTTTAGAGTAAGCCCTTTAACCCGTCAGCCAATCAAATTTTAGCTTATAAACGGACGACATAAGCTACCTCTACGGAAACGGAATAGACCTGATAATAACTTCCGAAAAACTGAAAATAACTCATAATCTGTGTTTTAATCATTTATTATTAAATTCTCATCCTTTTTTCGTAGTTGTTTTTTTATTTATTTATTTATATATTTATTTTCAAATCGTTTTGCGTCATTCACCTTCAAGTGGCAAATACAACAAGAGTTCTGATTGGCTGATGCCATAATCTAAAAATAAAAGCTGGTCGAGCAGAAGTTTTCTGCTGTAGCAGAAGAAAAAAATGCTGCTCGAGCAGGAATTTACTGGTCGAGCAGCATCTAGATGCTGCTCGAGCATCATATTGCTGCTCGAGCAGCATTTGAATACTGCTCGAGCAGCATTTTTTCTGCTGCAGCAGAAGTTAAAGTTTCGACCCCTTGGTGCGCCATATTCTAATACCAGCACAACGCCACCTCCATCGGTGTCAGACCCATTTTTCACTTGAGAGTCACTGATGGCATTGAACTCATGGATGACACCAGCAGTAGACTCCAAGACCTCACTGACGGACTCTCTAAAAGATTAGAATCTTATTAGATCGCGTTTAGCAATGGGAAGACCATGATGACCAGCACACACATCGCCATTGTAGACAGCAGCGTTAAGGGTGAGAAGCTCAAAGAGGTGACCAGCAACCAAGTCTGTGTGTAGGGGGAGGTTGTGGGGTGGTGATTATGCCACCTTTTACTTTGAGAAGCAACCTTATTTCATATATGAAAAATACTAATTGAAGGGCAAAAAGACTTTTGGTTGAGGTTTCAAAGCACACTTTGGTTGATTTGCGTTTTGGTTAAAACCTGTCCATTCAGCGCAATTGAAACGAAAGTCTATAGCTAATCAATAACTATTGAGCTCGTATCCTGTTTTAGAAACAATATTTGCTATATTTAAAGAAGACGTAGAGAACTTGAGAATGCAAGGCAAAAAAAAACGTATCCTATTCTTTGAAGCAACTAAACGAAAGAAACTGTTATGTGTTCCGAGACAGGTGGTAGAGGCAAAGTTGAGGCGATGCGAAAACAGTCAATATTTAAAACTAAAACTACTTTAATTTTGTTTTCAATAGTTACATTTGAAATCAAACTATTATATTGTGTATGGTGCATTGACTAAATGTTATATTGATCCAGGTTTATGAAAATATCAACGCATGAATTTTCGTACGTTCAATTATTTCGACTTGCGATGCATCTACCGGTATACGCTGTGCACTGTCAATAATAATAAAGTAAATAATTTGTAATTATAATAAGGGGCCCACATAGGTTTAAATAATCGTTTATATCAACTAGATATCCGTGCAAACTTCTCGGCCTCAATAATTGGCAACCTCGTATATAAGCGCCTGAAACGTTTTGCTTATACCGGTAAGTTCAGTGCACACAATTAAGCAATTATATGAGTCGAGTTCTGAGAAAACTGGGCTTAATGCATGTGCATAAAGTGTCATCCCAGATTAGCCTGTGCAGTCCGCACAGGCAAATCAGGGACGACACTATCCGCTTTTATGATATTTTTGGTTTCAAGTGGGTCCCTCCTTACCAAAAATCAAGTTTAGGCGGAAAGTGTCGTCCCTGATTAGCCTGTGCGGACTGCACAGGCTAATCTGGGACGACCCTTTACGCACGTGCATTTTACTCAATTTTCACAGAACAAGACACATATAATCAGTAGACAGCATTTTTGTATAACAAATAATGTATAAACATGTAACATATAACTACAGATTCAATACTGGTTACCCAAAATACTATCACAGGTTTCACACAGCGCCCATACAGGTAGCTGTTTGTAACTTGTTTTCATGATTGTATGAGTATCACCTTCATTAGGCAACTATTTACGCTTTTATGGTATGAACCGCGTCATTCGAAATGGACCTTATTCGTTATACGGCCAGCATTGCTCACGACCAGCCGGTCCAATCGCTCAGTCTGTTCACGAGCTACACTGTCCGCAAATGATACCACAAAACGTTGCTTGACTGTATAGCGGCAAGCATAGCTCTTTACCAAACTGCGCCGGCTGACCTGGAGCTACGCTGGTCAGTTTTTGAATGACGCGGCTCTAAACATATTGGAATAAAAACTATGTATCAGTAGTATCGGGCAGCTTTGAAACCACTCCCAACAAATTCAAGGTGATGTCATCTATAATCAAGCAAAACAATCTGTTATCTTGGAACAAAAATTTCAAACGTTCAACAAACAGTGGAAAACGATTCGGGGGGGGGGGGGGGGGGAGGCATTACCTCCTCTTGTCTTGGATCGAAGGCATAACTAAAGTATTCAGAATCACAGGTGGTTAACGTGTGGCTATTATATTGATCTTTGTTAACTAGGTCAAGCGAATTGTGTATCGCATTATTTCGTAAATTTTGACCCAGCATGTGTAGAAATATATCAAGATACATGAATATACATTTCCAGAAAGGAAATTCATTTATGCGTTGAATAAGACCGGGTTCATGAAAATCGCTGAAAAATTGATGAAGTAATGGCTGTTCAAACCGATGCAACCTGTTTTCGGCTGAATTTGAGTTGAATACCTTGTTATATATATATTTGATAGTATTTTTTCTTCAGAAAAGTTGATTTTTCGTTATAATATGACAATTTATCATTCAAAATGATGTTTTCACATATGAATATCATAGCCACACGTTAACCACCTGTGTTCAGAATCTGATGTTCAGGACAAAACGCAGTATTTTTCTTTTTTACATATAATCTAAATTATTCTTAAAAATTTACCCCGTATACCACATTTAATCATTTCAACCATAGTGCACTGCGATATACCAGCAAAGCATTTAAGCAAATCAACGTATATAACAAACATGCACACGTGTATTCATTAAAGGGGCCTTTTCACAGATTTTGGCATGTATTGAAGTTTGTCATAAAATGCTTTATATTGATAAATGTTAACATTAGGTCTAAAAATCTCCAAAAAAAAAAAACAAGAATAAAATTAAAGAATTAAAAAAAAAGTAACCCTCAACGGGACTCGAACCACTGATCCCTGGAGTCATGGAGCAAAAGTCTACCGCTTTATCTATAAGGCCATCCGCTTTTATACCCTGACTAGTGTGTTTTTCACTTTATATATGCAATTATCGTAGTATCAAAAAATACAACGACAACAAACAGAATTCTCCAAATTATTCAATCGTTTCGCGTTGCAACGCGTTATAATTTTCAGGTTTTTAAATCGTCAAAAGATGCACATAATGGATATTTTAGAGCATGGTAAATGTTCAGTATTACTGTTTGCTCACAAATATCATAACTTCAAGGAAAATTTGCGAATCTGAAACATTTTTTTTCAATCTTGTCAATTTACTAAAGCGTGAAAAGGCCCCTTTAATACTATGAAGGGGTCTTTTCACGTTTTAGTAAATTGACACAATTAAAAAAAGTTGTTTCAGATTCGCAAATTTTCGTTTTAACCTGAAAATTATAAAGCGTTGCAACGCGAAACGATTGAATAATTTGGAGAGTTCTGTTGTTGTCGTGATATTTTTGTGAAACTACGAGGATTGCTTATATAAAGTATAAAATACTTTCAACATTGCGTGAGCGCCGATGGCCGAGTGGTCTAAATCGTAAATACTTTTACTCCAGGACTCCAGGGTTCAGTGGCTTGAGCCCTGTTGAGGGTTATTTTTTCCTTTAAAAAAATTATTATCGATATTTTACTTGAGTTTTTTATTTCCAATGTTTACAATAATCAATATGAAGCATTTAATGACAAACTTCAAAACATGCAAAAATCTGTGAAAAGGCCCCTTTAATAAATTGTGATATTTAAAGCGGGTATATACGATTTTTATATGTGTTTAATTGTAATATATTGATAAAATATGTTTCAATTACACAAAATAGGCAAGACAAATTATACATTAAAGCCGAATTTCATAAAATGCAGCAAAGACAAATTAGCGGCCCGAGCCGATTGTGACATACATATTTTCCTACGATAACCGAAGCATTCGTCTTTGTATTAGGATTGGATTAGTGTTCGTGTGTCGTATGAATAGATATCGTTGCAGGAAATCAAATAAACCGTTAAACTAAGTTTAGATTCACATCGTACATGTATGATATACATGCTGGCGAATTCGGCTGTACAGACTTTTTCGATTTCAGAATTAAATGTCTGGCTTATTTAGCATTTTCGACACATGTTCTTCTTAACTTTTATTTTAGTTTATATTGAAATATATGTATAATAAGTTTTTTTACACAGTTTATATTAATTAATAAATATTTGACAAGATCGTATATACCCGCTTTAAAGCGAGATTATACGATTTTTAATATGTGTTAAATTGTAATATACATGTATTGATAAAATATGTTACAATAACACAGATAGGCAAGAAAAATGATACATTTAATACGAATTTAATAAAATGCAGCAAAGACAAATTAGCGCACCGAGTCGATTGTGACGAAAATATTTCGCACATATTTTCCTACAATAACCAGAGCATTCGTCTTTTTAGTTAGTGTTGCAGGAATTTGAAATGAACCGTTAAACTAAATTTAGATTCACATCGTACATGCTTGAAATACATACTGGCGAATTCGACTGTACAGCCTTTTTCGATTTCAGAATGAAATATCTGGCTAATTTCGCATTTTTCGACACATGTTCTCCTTTAATTTTATTTTGATTTATATTGAAATATGTGTTTAATAAGTTTTTTACACATAATATAAATAAATAAATATTTGACAAAATCGCATAATCTCGCTTTAAGCTAAAATCAAATTTTGCTGACTCAACCATTTAAAACCGCTGTGATAAGAACACTTCCAAATTTAGAAATAATGCGTAATGCTTAATTGTTAATTATCAAAACGACCCAGATTAATTCTATTTTAGACTGATGAGTAATCTCTCCATATTTAGCTGCCAAATATAGTAATAATACGAACAGTATTATCATTATCAAAATAGTGCGATTGTGGACGTTTGACATATCAATTATAAACAAAAACAAAAAACAAACGAATACTTGTAACCTTCTGCAGGCATACAAATCAAAATAAAATACATGAAATATATAGGAAGCAAACTGAACGAGAAAGGAGAAACACGTACAAATAATACGACACTATAAATAAAACAAAACCGACAAGAAACTGTTTGCAGAAGCGAAATAAAGGGAATAAACTCGAAAGGAAATTACCGCCTACGGATGAGAGGTTCGCCATCGTCCTGGAAAAACGTTAGAGAGAAAGTCGACAACGACTATGCAAAGGATGTAAATTTCTATGCACAAATGCGGACCGACTCAGAAACAAAATAAAATCACAGAAAATAAGCCAAACATTATACGAATAACAGATTTAAAGGCAAAGAGCGTAACACACCCACTAAATTCAAAAGAATTCAAAATGGACACGATCAAAGAATACAACGATTCCATGTGAACATTTACCATTGCAAAGGGGGAGAAACTAATCTTGAAGGTTTTTGGCAGTAAAATTTCGACAAAAGCCGAGTATGTCAATGAGCGCACAAAACATGTATCTTTCACCATAGTTCAAATGAAAAGCATGTAGACCAACATACAATAGTGGAAAAATCTATATAAAAAATTGATTGCGATATCCATACCAGAAGAGAAAATGAACCATTTAAAAAAAAAATTACGTTGGAACGAACCTCGGAGGGATTCACAAGAATTTAGTGAAAAATAACCAGAAATCAAATAAGTTAAGCACCATTTCGCTGATTATTACACTAACCATAATATCGGTTTATCTGTGTATTTATATTTTTTTTTCTCACGAAACCACCATCAGTAAAAGTGCTTGATGCATATAAACATTCCGAAATGAATGATGGCAGAAACGGTGTGGAGGACGACCAAATAACGGAACATTGTATACATATATCGGCAAAATATCTATTTAAAAGTGCAAGCGTTAACACTTTTGATACCATTCACCGGCCAATAATCAGTATAGAGTAGTTCATATTCTGGCCTTGCAATTTCTCAACACCTCAGCCCCGGATCCAGGTTTGACATTATTATCTGTACAAGTCAGGGAGTCAGGGTTATTCTCCCCTCAGCTAATAAACTATGACACAATTATGAAATAAATGATTGAGACAGACGTATGACATCATTAAATGTGCCTTAATAATGAAGTTAAGAAACAATTGACCAACAGTATATGAGTCGTGTTCTGAGAAAACTGGGCATAATGCATGTGTGTAAAGTGTCGTCCCAAATTAACCTGTGCAGTCCGCACAGGCTAATCAGGGACGACACTTTCCGCTTTTATGACGCTTAAAAAATTTTACGACACGAAATGCAAAAGTCTCGCTAATTCACATCTTCTTAATTATGTATATAAATGCTGTTCATTTTCTTCAAGTCGAACAAGGAACGGCCATTCTCAGAAATGTACAGTCTGAAACCTTCCGTGTGGGTTTGGAAGGTATTTAATGTGTAATTGATATGATTTTAGTTGTATGCGAAATTTTAGGCCTTATACCATTTAAGAAATAACACGAGTCTTGCTATGATGATCCTTTTATATAATCAGTCGTTCAAAAGGTCGTTACTGTTTAGGTATTCTCTCGTCGTAGAGGTATTGACAATTATGGGAGAAGGTATTAACTAATATTTAATAACAATTACATTAAATGGATACCTCAATTATTGTTTCTCTCATCGCTGCAATTTGATAAAATTGATGTACCGATTATCATTTTGGAAGTGAAATAAATTATTAATAAAGCGATGCCAACGCGAAACGATTGAATAATTAAACGAAATCTGTTGTTAACCTTATATTTTGTGGCATAAGGATTTTCAGGAGTTTTGATAATTTAAGGTATAAAATACACCATAAACTATATCAGCATCGATGACCGAGTGATTTCAGCACTAGTATTTACTTCAAAAGTCAGAGATTCGAGCCCAGTTGTGATACCCTTTTTCTTATTTTAATTTCATACTTGTTTTATACTGGAGCTAGGTAGTTCCAATGTTTACATTTATTAATTTCAAGCAATTTATGACAAACTCCAAAAACATGCCAAAATCTGTGAAAAGGTCCATTAAAGCAACAATCGTTTACAGTCCGGTCTTATATTGTCTTTGCCGCTCCCTATTACCATGAAGTTCTTCTGCTTGCTGCTCTGCTTGGCTGTGGCCAATGCGTACTACGGTGGTCGCCAGGGTAGAGGCGGAAACTACGGGAGCGTAGGAGGATACGGAGATGGTTACGGTGGAGGCTATGGTGGTTATGGAAACCAGGGTGGATATGGCAGTCATGGAAACAAGGGCGGATACCAGGGCAAATATGGCAGTTATGGAAACCAGGGTGGATATGGCAGTTATGGAAACCAAGGCGGATATGGCAGTTATGGTGACCAGGGTGTATACCGGGGCAAATATGGAAGTTATGAAAAACAGAGCGGATACCAGGGCAAATATGGCAGTAATGGAAACCAGGGTGGATATGGCAGTTATGGAAACTAAGGCGAATATGGCAGCTATGGAAACCAGGGCAGGTATGGCAGTAATGGAAACCAGGGTTGATATGGCAGTTATGGAAACCAAGGCGGATATGGCAGTTATTGAAACCAGGGCAAATATGGCAGTTATGGAAACCAGGGTGGATACCAGGGCAAATATGGCAGTTATGGAAGCCAGGGTCGATATGGCAGTTATGGAAACCAAGGCGGATATGGCGGTTATGTAAACCAGGATGTATATGGCGGCTATTGAAACCAGGGTGGATATGGTGGTTATGGAAACCAAGGTGGATATAGCAGTTTTGTAAACCGGGGTGGATATGGCAGCTATGGAAACCCGGGCAGATATGGCAGTTATGAAAACCAGGGTGGATACGGTGGATACCAGGGAGGTTACGGGGAATATAAAGGTTATGGAAATCAGGAACCCTTCGGTGGTTTCGGTTGCAAATACTAAAAGTATGGTGTACGAACTGGTCCAAAATTATCCTAAACAGAAAATGTGTCTTTCCCATTGTCCTTAAATTATTGCCATATTTTAAATATTTATATTTGTGCTTCAAAATGTTGATTTTATGCTTACTGGGACATCCTGAAAGTTTTATAACAATCAATCATCTAAAGGATTCCTACTTCAAACGTATATTGTGACTAAAATAAACCAAATATTTAAGATATGAATATGCAGTAATGTAAATGTATCCCTTTTTAATATTTCGTCTAAATTGCTCCTAAAAATATGCAGTCATTTTAAAGTTATGCGTATTTCAATGAAGCACCCTAAAATCCGTTTAAACCTGATATTTGGTTTTGTGATCACACATGATAGCTTTGTGCACATTTAAAGCATAGTCTAAATATTCCATGCATGGTTATCCACAAAATAAAACACCCGGTACGGTTTACAGACGCACGAGCGGTTCATAAGTATGTAATCCGTCCGATACAGTTTCTGAAACCGAACAAACCGTCCCGGACGGTTTAGGATAGTTTTGGACCAGTTCGTACACCATATAACTATACAAACCGTCCCGGACGGTTCCCTAAACTGTATTCGGACTACTACTATTACTACTACTACTACTACTACTACTACTACTACTACTACTACTACTACTACTACTACTACTACTACTTCTACTACTACTACTACTACTACTACTACTACTACTACTACTACTACTACTACTACTACTACTACTACTACTACTACTACTACTACTACTACGACTACTACTACTACTACTACACTTCTGCTGTTTTGATAGTGCATATGCCTGTGGCTTCTTTAAAAAAAATCCGCTTACCCGGTATTTGGCAATTATTAATAGTCTTTAACGTAGCCAATGTCTTGATATTTGTAAATCAATACAGTTAAATATTTTAATACATTGACTGAGCGTGAATTATTTTGAATGGTCTTGTCGACATTCGATGATTTTAAAAAGTTAACTTCGTTGAAAAAAATGCCGGAGGCCTATGATTTAGTACATGTTTTCCGGTACTTTATGACTTTTATCCCGCTCAACTGTCAATTAGGTTCGTGATGAATGTAGTGAGTGATATATCAATTGTTGTCAAATATTTGATCTTAACTCGTAACGTTTTCTATTAACAAAGTCAACACATTTGCCCGTGCCCCAGCCGGGTCAATACGTAATATACTGCACTTGTTGCCAGGAAACACTTAGTATTAAAACGAAATGTCATATTAAACTATGCGCTTATCTGACTCTAAAAGCGTCTGCGTTGAAACATTTGAAACATGTACAATTGTTGTGTAAGTGGCTACGCAAATATAACTTGAATTATGTTCTAAAGTTTCTTAAGCATTAATAAAGCACTGAACTGTTAAATTTAAACACACAAGTGCCACATGCTCATCCTCGACCAACCACGATGCTTTTTAATTTATGAAACATGCACACACATTATATCAATATTAGGATGCATACAGTCAGAACAAAAAAGAAATAAGAAATATCGCTGTTGACGATAAACGTATTTAATAAGGTATGACATGAATTTCATTATACAAGCATTGCGCACAGTGACCGAAGATATCGTTTTGTTAATGTAACTCGGCGCTTATTGACCGAACTGGCTAGTTTTCGTCACTTTACTGAACTTATTACATGTGTTAATTCAAATATCGGAAATAATGTTTTATCGAATGGTGAAAAAGTTTCATTAAATTGATAATTATATCATGATAAATTTTAGATTTTCACAAATCTGGAAATTGTTTTATTCCAGACACCATTTATTGTTTTGCCTATTGAAATATTAAAAAAAAAACACACAAATAAATCCATAATACTTTAATCCAACATATTGCACTTTTCAAAGCTCACCCATCAAGGATTGAAAGAAAGAGTTGCAGAAAAGTGAATCATATACAAATACAAAGATAGAACTTAAGCACGCAATACTATAAACTATGCATTCTATATGTACAAACTTAACAGATCGAAAGAGAGAATAAAAAGGAAAAATAGTCTCGTCATAACAACCGTAAGCAAAAGAAATGCACAAGATAATAAATAGTGTAACCATTGTAATAGAAGTATATTTACTCATACATCTATAAAATAGTATTTCTGTCAGTAGCGGTTTAAACCACTATTTCCCGTCCATCGTCACTTCCAAGGGAGCTGAGACCTTCGTCAGAGAATTCATCTTCCAGTTTGGTTTTCATGAAGCTTTCCATTTCGTCATCCTCTGAGAACGACTTGGCGTCCGCGAACACGTTTTTCACGATGTCAGAGACATTACTGACGTTATGGCCTTCATAGCTAACGGTGCTAATTTCACTTGGGTCGGACATGAAGCTGGTCTGCTCGTCTTCACTAAGACTATAATCCACCAATTTATTCACGCTATTAAGTCCTGTTTGTGCCATCTCGGTTTTAAAGAAGTCATCACAATCGCCAATGAAAGCGACGTTGAAATTTGAGACGTCACCGTTGTCGTCATGCCCCGAATCATTGTCATCGTCATGGAGAGTAAGAGCTGCCGAGGAACAATCTTCCTGTTGACGAGCAGGTACTTCATTGATATAGTTGGAACCAGCAACATTAACACTTGGTGTTTCTTCGCCGGTTTCCGCACCGTCTCCGCGTCCTCTGTAGCGGGAATCTACGTACTTGCATTTAGGAGACCGGTAGGTGATGTATTCGGAAAAGTACTTCTCCAAAAGCGCGTCCTTTCCCTCCTTTTGGTTCATCTTTGAAATTCTCGAGACGAGATCTGACGCTAGTCTCTCGTGGCGCTTAACATTCCTAAGTCTGTTCTTAATATTCTTTGGATTTTCAGCCGTTGTTAATGTGGTGACCTTTCCGGCTTCGGTGTTATCATTAGAAGAGCCGGCGCTTGTCACTGTGCATGTCTTTTGCTTCAACGTTTTCCTGACCGCAAACTTTACGTTGTTGACGTCACTTAGCACTATGGAGTTCGCGTTCACCACAAAGCTGTGGTCGGCTGATTTCCCCGTGACGTTGCGACTTACTGCAGAAAACGACTGCCCAAGAGCAGCCTGCCTCAAGTCACTGTGGCTGACCGACGGAACAAATTCATCGTCGCTGTGGTCAGTTTCCCCGTTGAAGTACAGCTCTTTCACGAATTCATTTGGATGGGAAAAGTGAGTGAGTCTATCCTCCACTGCTTTCTCGCAGGTCACGTGTTTGTCCATAGCGCGGTGCTTGGTATTCAGTTTCTTTCGTCTCGACTCGGACATCTTCAGAGCGTGCAAACAAGGCGACACTTTTCGAAATACAAATTCGTAGTCATTGTCCATTCCCCATGACCTCATGACCTTGAGCAGCCTACTTTTTGCCGGGAGTGGCCTCTCAATTCCCCTAGACGACTCGAAGATTCCATACGCCTCAGTCCCATCGTTTGTCTCCTCTCCATCCAGTTTTCTCAGCACCATTTTAATGACGTCAGCACATGTTGTGTACTTGGTGACGCCCTTAATGTAACGGATGGTGTCCCCGAACGTCAAGGGAACCTCGACATGCTTTCTTCTGCGTGTTTCAGCCATCTGCAAAAACAAAGCGCAACTAATATAATTTAATATTAACGTTGTTGAATTAATAATGTTTTTGAAAAAAATATCTATACGTATAACACTATTAGACAGAAAATAAAATCAACTTACAAAAGATATGATGTTCGAAAAAACCATTCTTATAAATGCTAGGTATTGAATTTGGCACAAACTTGTGTTTAATGATGGTCCATATTATGAGTGTTGTATATATACCAAAACTTAAATCAAGATAAATTGAAACTTCAAAATAAAGACAACAATGTAAGAGATGTTACTATGATGTTAATTATGTTTTCTTTATTATTTTTCTCTAATTTGCCCGCCTTTAAAAATGTTCTCCTTTGTCGGCATTTTAAATCAAAGAAACACCGGCTTGCACTGTTACAGGTATGTAAATATTAATATTAGATGAATATTTTGATAAAATAATCTCATTATCGCTCTGAATTCACACGATCATTACTTCCTTTTTACATTTGAAAACACAAAGATCAAAATTCTTACACGATCGCGATAAGATCTAATAAGACAATAGACTTTATGATTGTGATTATTATATTCGTTATCATTTTGATGAACCAGATATTCAACGATTACCGGTTCGAAAAACATGCATTAAATGAAGGGCGCACACATATAACATATGCATCAACGGCAGTGACCCTGATATAAATAATTGTATTACGCTTGTACCATTTTGTTTCAAACATGATTTATGGAGTTTTTTTTTTGTGAAAGTTTAATATGAGGATACGGAGATTGATAAGTATATGCGTTATTTAATATTTACTGCTTCAATTATTTATATGTAAAACATTCAAACACGTTTACTCCGCTTCGGTAATGAATATTGAAACAGTATGCACTATTTGAGTATCAATGATCAGAATAGACGTTGTAATAGGTTAAATTGATATAATATTTATGTAATATTGAACACAATGTGTAAATCATCGTAACACAATGGAAAGCTTAAATAATGCATTTAATTAATGTAACAAGCCACAATCTAATTTACTTGCTATTATGCCAAATTTTACGAAAGCGATAACTTTATGCCTCACATACAGATATAAAAACAGTATTGAAAAGATGAATTATGAATTAAACATATTGCAGTTAAAATGTGCAGCACATAACAATTGGTGTTAAAATCAAATATCAATGACATCGACAACATTAAAAAACGCTTAATTTGCAATAGTTAATGCATCAGTTTAAAAATGCTAAGATGTGTGGTCGGTCATTCTGGTTGACCGTAACCTCTCAACAGTGATTTACAACAAATCCCTGTGTTGAAAGCCACCGGATTTTAATGGCCATAACAATTGCTGAAACACGTAAAAAAAGCATCAAAACGACACATAAATATGATAAATCGCGCGTTTGAGCATCTGACTATACACAAGGTGGACATTTTTCTTTTCAAGTTGCTTCAGCATTTTTTACGGAGACTGTCACAGGCGAGTGTTCGGTGATCATATCAATAACATGCAATGTCACTGACCAGTTATCTTGACTCACGTCCGGTCGTGAATTGATGACTTTCACTCCATATACAAAAATGTAGAGAGTAAAGAGCATATTTTGCTTATGTACTCATGTTAACAAAGTTTGGTATTATATAAATGCACTGACAAAATTAATGTATATGAATATTATGGTACATACTAAAACTAATACAATGATGTAAAACATATTTTAAACAGTTATATTCACTCAAGTATTCATATACTTATATCAAACTACTTATAGTTAAAAGTAATTAATTTTAAAACGTTAATGGTCATTGACAAAGAAATCAAACTGTCTGCATTTTCCTTTTGTTTTTTACTTTCTTTCGATAGAAAAATCATGGAATGTATCTAAAGTTTAAATAAACATGAAGGTTTAAACTATCCAAATAGTTTTCTCGCTATTATCCGGGACAGAAAGGCGTAACAAAATCTTTGACATTATTATTTTTTATTTCAAATTGATTAACTCATATATGCCTAGCGTCTAGAAAAAAAGGCCTTGGCAAACAGCGTAGACCCCAGATGAGACGCCGCATGATGCGGCATCTCATCAGGGTCTGCGCTATTTGCTTAAATAAATTTCTGTAAGAAATATTATAAATATACAAATAAATATACTAGACATGCCTAATTTTGGAAATAAATTGATCCAATTTAGAAGGATGTGAGAGTCCACTAGGCATAAATGCCATTAAATTGGTTAAAAAAAACAACCATTCTAAACTAATTTTCGCGGCTTCGTGATTATGACCCTCTGGCCAGATACGTGTTACAAAAATCATTTGATAATGGTATAATGTAAATTTTACGAGCTTTTAAACTACCGGAGAAAACGAATTGTGTCTTTAAACTCAAAAAGCAGTATTATAAATTGTAACTTTGTAAGAGCAGATAAGTGACACTCGTGACATCTTGACTGAGCAGGATAATGAGAGACCAAAGAATGCATTTCAAGTTTTATAACTGGGCAAATATTTGCGTTTGTTTTAAAATGATACTATCTGTTGTTTTGTTACAGAAAAAGGTTTTCGTCGAATACTAAAGGAAGTTAGCGCCAACGGTGTCATGCTGAACAAATATTTTGACAGATACCATGTTATGAATACTCATGTTTACTCTTTCGCGAAATAAATGGAAAACTGTTGTTGTTTTTTTTATTAAAAATATGAAATTGAGGTTAAACACGCTGTTGAAAAATAATATATTGTGTTTAATAATATACACCGATAAAGTGTGTTTATAAATATCGTTCCAAAATAGTTTTTATGTACGTATTTCAAAAAAAATAAACTCTTTTTAGCATAACAACTAAATAAATTAATAAATAACATGTAATTATACGACATAATATACACATTAAACTAAAGTGAAGACGTCCGCACATTTGCCCGCACGCTTATATTCATCCTATAAGATATGTGCACACTAATAGCAATAAGACCACCGACAAAAACGGGTTAGTCACATATTCTATATTTGAGGCAAACATATTTTAAGACAATCCCATTTGTTACAATGAAGACCTCTATTACAGAATGGTTACATTTTTTTGTAACATTCCGGTGTTATAAAAAATTGTTCGTACATTTTATAGTTGTATTTAAAAATATCTATTGCAATCCTCAACATAAAATTATTAAAATAACAGACGCGGATGATCACGAATCACCCAAATCAAAAGAAATCAACATACCATTTATAAATCCAAACTGAGTGAGTAATTGTTACGTCCCTCTAATATCCACGGGTTTAAAACCGCTTGTTCTTTTTGAAGTGTTATGTCTTGTTAACTGTTGAGCTCGATTGAATTTTAACATTCGAATGACTGTCATCAATCTATTTTATACTCTTATCACGTGACGGGTATCGCAGTAAAACGTCAGTACCGTAACGGCCGCAAGGCATTATGGGTGGCCGCGCGCAGAAACAAAATGTCGTCTGCAAGGAAACAAAAGCTCGCCTGCTTGACAAGCGCTGACTTCCGCTACCTCCTATGAAGATAAAAAGCAAAACAATATTGCTTTTAAACAAAATTACAAATAACAACAATATGTTTAGGCTTTTTCACAATTGCAATTCATTTGGCTAATTGATTTCATAAATGGTATAATACTAGCATGGTATAGTATTTGGCATGTTCAAACAGAAGACTGTTTGCTAAATGGATTTGGGTAACCCCTAATACCCGTCTGTGGATGTCCCCCATGGACAAGCATAAGGATATGTGTCTATAATCTTACCAGCAAACACTTGAAAACGTTAACCAATGTGGCAAAACAAGGGACACGAGGGGATTACTTTTAGAAGTGATGATTGGAGAAGAATGCTAATGTGTTACATCAACGTTAAATCAAACACAATTTAATAACAGTTCAATTGAAACCTAGATAATAACAAGAACAAATGTAAACATGTTTTTTTAATGTTTGTTATCTAAGATCGTTAGTTAAAAAACTAATATTTTATCATTACTTTCATCGTAGTTTTAATATTAATTCGGTATGTGTTGTATACTTATATAACATAAAAACAAAACAATTGATGCCTCATCTTCCACACAAGTTCTTGCATTATATTAATACAAATGTTATTAATTTTATCTAATAACCGAAAGCAAAAGTTATCTCAATAAAACAGACAACTTACTTGCAATTTACAACCAATATATTGCAACTAGTCTTTATTTTGATATACCGGTAATTAAAATGTAAACATCGATGTAAGTACACGTTACTTACAAAACATTACAAAATTGGTTTATCAAGTGACACATCGCTCTCCTCTGGCTAAAAGATCAGTTTATAAATTGGGAACCGATTTCTTTTATTGTTCATCAATTTAGATGTTTGCAATACAATGTAAGCGATGTTATCAATCAGAGTTACGGGCCTAAGGATCGTGTCACACGAACCGAGCGTCGAAAAACAACTCTTGATTAAAAATAGTCAATTAATTCATAAGTGAATGATGGACGGAAGGCATGGGATGACTAACACAGGTGAAGTCTATACATAATTAGCTATAAAATATGTCTGTATCTTATTCACGCCGGGTATGCGAATACTTCGTTGACGGATGGCACTTCACTAACAGAGAACAACAAAAGCCACGCGCGAGAGGTGAATTCTTTAGCTTTTTTGTATTTATGTTCTGTTTATTTGGTTTTTAGACACAGAACATTGTTTGGGTGATTAATGGTATAGCACTGCGTATTGCGAAGAAAGAAATGCGCGGAAAAACGGTGAATTATTAAAAAAAACGATAAAATTCCATCGATAATCAGCATGAATTGAATGATCAGTACATATTTTAACAAAATAAACATACTTGGAAATAAATCAAGAACGTGCTAACTATTCGAAATAAAAGATCAATATATCCAGTAATGTTACAACATGTTACATTTTAGTTTACTAATGTATTTGAGAAAATTAAAATGTTTTAAGAGTCGCATGCACATTTTCCATCTGCACTTCGTTTACCGATCATCTAAAAAACAATGGCACTTCGTTTCCCGACATCTAGACACTTTTTTCCAGATATAACACACTCGATTTTTGTGAATCAAAAATGCAGAATTCGCTGTGGAATACTGTTAAAGTAAGCAGGCAATAAATAAAAATGTATGTACTTAGTACGCAAATAAAAAACGAACTACCGAAGCATGTTCTTATCCCTTTGAAATATGATTATGATTTGGTTTAAATGTGAAAGATAAATGTTAAACAAATTGGATATGTCTTATGAGTAAAATCTATATGACCATATATTTTAAATTACGTTCTAAACGGTTGATCTAAAGCATTTATCTTTATGTCCAAATGAAGGTACTAAGGCTATTTACTTATATATTAGATAGCATGTCATGAATAATCACTCGCTTAAACTGCCTCTCAGAGATTAATATCAGCAGCGATGCAGGTCCGAACTTCTATTGGAACTTTTTGGCTCAATGCCAGTAAACGAAAATAGCAATAAAAGAACGGGCGGGGTCGATTTAATCACACGACAGTGGTGTAAAAAGTTATGCATATCCGTCTTTGTTTTTAATATAATCAGCGACGACACTTTCCGCCTAAACTGGATTTTCATCAAGAAGAGTCTGCCTCTAAAAGAAAAGTACAATAACGGCGCAAAGTGTCGTCCCTGATAAGCCTGTGTGTATTTCACAGGCTAATCTGGAACGATACTTTACGCCCATGCATTAAACCCCTTTTTTACAGAGCGAGGCTTATATATAGGTATATATAAACATGTATGTGTGTGTGTGTTTGTTTGTGTGTGTTATGTACACATTTATTTAATAACAAATATTATCTCATTTGAAAATTGCAATTATAATAAACATAGTATAAATTAATAGTAATGTTATTTTTGAAAAATATATTTTCAAAATGTTTCGTATGAATAGCCATAATATAAATAAATGCATTTAAGGTAGAAGATAAAACTCAGTTATTAGAGTGCCCGCTTTGTTGAAAGTCTCCGTAATCTGAAGTGCCCTTTATCGGTAAACAAAGTGCCTGCAACTTTATGTATGCCACCTATTACAACCACAGGTGGTTAGCGTGTGGCTATGATATTAATTAGTGAAAACATCATTTTGAATGATAAATAATCATATTATAACGAAAAATTAACTTTTCTGAAAAAAAAAATTTCACTATCAAATATATATATATATATTTGATAGTGAAATATTTTTTTTTTCCAGAAAAGTTAATTTTTCGTTATAATATGATTATTTATCATTCAAAATGATGTTTTCACTAATTAATATCATAGCCACACGCTAACCACCTGTGATTACAACATGCACTATCTTTGTTTATATTTCATTGAATACTATCAAAATTTCAGTATTTGAAGCACAGTGATTACTCTACATGCTGGAATAGCAAACAATTTCTTGCAATAATTCTAAGTAGTTTTATTTTGTTAAATAGTTTACTGTTCATCCAGTTTATGCTGTTTTCCGATCGAATTTTCTATTTTTTGGGGAAAAACTGTACCATTCTTCCGTAAAATTGTGTATTCCCAATACAAAAGGATACACCATTTATCAACTCGACCATGTGTCTTGTCTTAAAAACTAATCTTTAGGATTTAACTTTAAATAAAACAGAGGAACTTACCTCTCGCGCTTGGCGTTTGTTGTTCTCTGTTAGTGAAGTGCCATCCGTCAACGAAGTATTCGCATACCCGGCGTGTTATTAGACATAGACGTTTTTTCTACTATTGCATTGAAAATGCTATTGTTCGAAGTTGATAACAAATATTTCTTTTAAATTAGAGACTTAGTTTACTGCGGAAATTAAAAAAAAGCCATCTTTTGAATTAAATATAAAAGAAGATTAAATCCCACAAGTTAGAAGTGACTTTCTTATTATACGGCCAGTCTATTGTTCAAAGGCAATTAGCTTTACCCGATTTAAAATCAGTGTACAAATTCTCAAAATACCTTTAATTCAAACCTTATTCCACGTAATTTAACTGCATCGAAACAAAACGTAGGAAATGTAATGGCCGGGCGAAATAAACGCTTGTTACTAAGAAAATTTTAAACAGAATACCATCAATTTCATTTCAGTTTTAATTAAAATGTAATTTATCTTGAGTTGCACTTTCAAAACATGTAAGGAATTATTCTGACTCATTAGTGCGATGAAGAAGTACACACGGTACTCTCTCACGATAATCCCTGGTTGCAAATGGCCCCTTAACTCACAATGTATCCATCGGGGCTCCTATCAGGTATCTAGGGCCACTAACAGGTATATAATAGTGTCATACATGGGCTCAACAAAGACACAATGACTGTTTTCAGTCATTTATCATCAGACCATCAGCCTATCTCCATGGATAGTTTAAAATCATTTGCACCCATATCAAGATGTAACTAAGCGCCGTAAAATTGCCAAAGAATAAAGGCATACAACTTACACGCAATTAAACTTTGCTATCGCCTGTTTATCTAAAACGATGCGATCTTTATCAGGTAAATTGCCAGTCACTTAGTCAATTTTTATATTTATCATTACTTTATTATTATCATATATGTATGTTTGTTGTATTCTATTTATTTTGCATTGAGGGTATGTAAATGCAAATACCTTCACCTATTGTGCACATCTACATAAGATATAATTACATGCTAATATCGCATCAAGAATATGGGCTATGATTGAGAATAGACGGTTTAATGCCAATAAATAAATTAAATAAAATCACAACAATGTATTTTTCGAACTTCAATAAACTGCATGATCATGACTGATACTTTGTGTACAGTTAGTTGCTTTCGGGGTAGGCTCCATGACATTGATTAATGTCATCAATGATGAAAAAGCCAGACACATTCTCAGACTGTTTGTTCTAAGTGCCGCCCTCGTCCTCGTCGAGCCTTGTTCGCGTAGAACAAATATGATACCTAACTGGACAGTGTAGCAGTTCGGACGTTAACAATATTTTTACAGCATGAAATCGAACGTTTATGTCACATTAATTACTCCTTTGCAATGAAAGTTGACAAACACGGAGACGCATTATTCTCCTATTACAGCCGAATCTGGTCAGGGCGTTCCAAAGTGACAATAACAATGATGATGTTAGCTGGATGTCGCATATCTTAGCTTCACGTTTCTTAACAATAATATTTCAACTTTCAAAAGTGACAAAATAAATTAAGCCATTAGTAGTTGACCGCTTATTATTAACAATTCGAACATATTAAACAGCATGTAATTTCCAGAATTAAACACTAATTGATAAAAGCAAATTTCATTAAAGCTAACATGCCATTTGGGACAATAAACGACCGAGTAGATTTTTTGCAAAATTAACATGTTGATACAATGCACACTGGTTGCATACTAAGGCTTTATATTTATGAAGTTATTATATAATTTTCTTTAATGTGGTTAAAAAGTTACTACCTTGTTTATAAACACCGAATTAGCAATTGTAGATTTGAGTGTTGATATAAAATTATTTTAAAATGTGAGCTTTAATAGTGATTGAAATCAAATACATTAAGTTGACAGACATTGACAAAACAATTTCTACAAACCTACTTGACAAGTTAGCGGAATTAAAGTTAAAACAAACATGGAAACATGTAATAAATTTTATGCCTTAGGCTTTGCTTAAAACAATAAAGTTTCAATTAAAGTCGCCATACACTGACAGCGAAATTTAATATAAAATGCACAAAAACTTAAATGACTCCGCAAAAGTGACGAATAGCTACAGCATAGGAGATATTTATGTCTAAAAATGTAATTTGCTTTTGAAAAGCGTTTCAGCGTGTTATTTGTTATAGACCGTTAAAGCTCTCATCCTATCATTTATTTCAAGTATCAATGGCTATATTAAGGAATATAAGTGTATGTACATTCATAAACCTAAACTAAGTTTATTTGATTAAATTGTTTTTCATTCTATTGTGTATCGTCAATGCTACAACTTGAGTACGATTTTATCGTCATTTTGATGTGATGTTCATCAGGGTACTAACATCGGAATTTGCAATGCTGGTTGAAATGCATAAATATTTTATCGATAAATGATTATACCAATAACGAATGTGACGCATTTTAAATTAACTTTATAGTGTATATTATTGTCTAAATTCAAACCGATGTTGTTTTTTTTTTAAATAGTATAACGTATGAATTGGCATGCGCACTCGAGGGTTATGATAATTTTTTGTTTTTTTAACTTTAACAATGTTTCCTCATCTCTAACACGACAAATCATTATGACTATTGCGATTTGTGAAATACTTCAGGGATAACGGTATATACTAACTATTCAGATAATGTTGTGTGGCTTTAAGTATTATCATATAATATCCAACGTGAATATGTTCACCATTTTATCGAAAACCTCACGCTAGTGTATGCGATCTTATGTTTTATCGCGACAAAGTTATTATATTCAACACTAGTTAATATATCAGATCAATTAAATGAACATATAAGGATAAGCTAAAATGTTAATTATATACGCGCCTCTCAAAATTGTATTTCGGCAACCCATAGACAGGGACCATATACTAATAAAAAAGTGATAATAATAACTGTTAAGATTATTTATAATGCTCGGAACAAGACAAACTAACTTAATAACATATATAATTTTATTTTACAACTCGTATGTACAAATAAAAGCACTTGTCTCATTTGTTAGTGTAAGTATAAACTTTTCGGTCATAATCTATTTTTGAAGGTACAATACACAGATTTAACAAATGCCTGCTTTCGAAATAAAATGGATGAACAAAACTTGATGTCATCAAACATATGAAATGTCTGCTCAATAATGTAGAATAATAAGTACCGACAACACATAATTGTACAAAACATTTTCAAAATAAAACAAACATATGATTATGAAATCATAACAAACACATACAGATAAATGATGCACGCATGATAAATAAACTATGAAATCTTTAACACGTAACGTTTTTGACAACAGAAAGCACATTCTTCACTGCGTTTCGTGCGAACCTTACACGCGCATGTCTCTCTCAAAGTCACTTCCCATTGAGCAGTGTCCTTCGTCGGAAACCGAGTCATCGCCGAGCACAGATTTCATAAAACTGTCCATTTCCTCGTCCTCGTTTATTATTGCGCACTTTTTACTGAAAACGTTGCGTATATAATCGGAAACGTCATTATCGCCAATCTCGGTTTGAATAAACGCGCAGTCGTTATATTGATTTTTATGGACAGCGCTTTGTTGACATAGATTTCCACAGCTTCCTTCCGAGGAAACGCTTGAGAAGCTGCATTTTGACCCAGCGCTGCCGATGTCACTGTCGATGTCACTCATTTCGTCATCAGTAATTGTGTAATCAACGAGTTTCTTGTGTATGGGACCGAAATTCTCTCCCGAGACTGTGTGGACTCGGTGAAGATCATCTATACATGTTGTTCTTGGAACCAGGACATGGGAATGGCGCCGATCCATGACGTAGAACTGACTGTTTGGAACCAGGTACGTGCAGTCAACTTCGAACGTCGATGCAGACGATTCGGAGGAAGCAGATGCCCTATGCGTGATCTGAGTGAACTTCCCATCGGACATGCATTCATCGTCTGAAAAAGGTAGAAATGAACTTGCAGACTGGCGCCTGTTTTTGCTCATGTCGTATGTGGCACTGATGCTGGGTAGCAAACGTCTCCTGGCTGTGAAAGTCCTGGACGTATGTTCCTTCGTGTGCGGCGAGAATCGGTGAAGATTTCGGTTCGAGCGCGAATACAGCAGGTCTCTGGAACAGGGCTCTACGTCAATGAAGCCAAAATTAACACGATCAATACGGTGCATTTTGTTTGGGTGTATATCACCAGTAATTTCAGTTGGTGCGTTCTTGTGTCGTTTATGCTGCCTCTTCGAACGTAGATGGTTCTTTGATCTGCGTTTGCTGTTACGCCGTTTCGGAAGTGACACCATCGGCTCCCCGCTCTCGTCGCTCTCAGATGACTTACGGGGAGCTAACTTCGTGCATGATTTCTTTTTGGCACCAGCCATAGCTGCGAAAAAATGAACAAGGCCCGCCATCTTGGTTCTGTCCAGGTTTGAAAGGAAATCTTCCATGCTTGAATCACTTTCTGAACTGCTTTCACATCGTTCAGTTGCTGGTTCTCCAAGTTTTGCCTTTTGTTTTTCAACAAAATAAGCCAATGAAATCAGCGTTCTCATATACGGATCTTCCTTCTTCCCCGCTTTAACAACATGTTCGGTTTTATTTTTTGAGAACAATGTTTTTGTTTTTGGTTTCGATGCAATCTCTGGGTTTTCAACGGTTGCCAGTGGTTCCACGCGACGCATTACAAGTTTATTTGGACCGCCATTCCACGATTGAACCAGCTTCAACATCCTCTCATTGCGTGGCACTAATTTTTCACCAGTCAATGAATTTTCGAAAATACAGAATAGATGACGGTATTCTTTTCCTATACCGGTTTTCTTAAGTACCATCTTGATGACGTCAGCACATGTTGTGTACTTTGTTGCACCCTTCACGTAGCGCGTGGATCCGTCTATTCGCAGTGGGATCCCTTTGTCTTTCATGTGCTGCACATCGACCATCTGTAAGAAAACAGGAAAGGAAATGAAATGAATTAATTAATAATTGAATGCATGAAAATGCACGAACGTACAGAGCCGATTCAAACGCATATAATCTGAAATCATTTAATCAACATGACATTAGAATTAATTTGCATATGGAAATGTGTTGATAAGCACTTTAATTTTGGCATTTGAAGAAAGTTCTGTCTTGAACGCAAGTTAACAATGTCTAATTCAACGTTTTTAACGCCAGAGCGTCGCTGTGGCGTTCTCTTGTGACATGCAAGTTTCATATGTCATCTTGACCGCTGAATATGAATGACGCAGACGACAAAAGTTGATGGGTCATGGCGCCCAGTAAATTACTTAATATTTAACGATCGAAGTGATTTAATTATGCACGAAAATCGCGAAACATTACAGCGGCATTAAGACTCCGTTTTTATGTATTTGGTACTTCATAAAATATATGGTTTTGCGAGTCCGTAGTGTTGGGGAAACAAAACACGAATTATAGCTTTCAATTATACAATAAAGCAAAAATAATTGTTCAGTGTATAACCACAGGTGGAAGTAACGTACCCTGGATGTTTTTTTTTAGGAGCCCAATATATTCAAATTAATATATAAAATCATGTTTAATGAGAAAACAAAATTGACAAAGAGCCATGAAAAAAAATCCCCACCCTCTGATATTGGAATCATAACAAGGTCATTAACTAGAATTTATCATAGACCTGTCTTCGCGGGCCGCAAAAATGTCAAAAGTAGCTTTAATCAAAAGCATCCCTTGATCCTCCTATGGGCAATTGGACAACCTTTCATAAAAAAGTTAACTTAAAAAAAATCTGTCCAGCCGTTAACTCACAGTCGGTCGATAACCAAGCAATATTTCCAGTCCGTTTGTCAACCCGAATAAATCTTCGACAGAAATTTTTTTAGTTTTTGCCCCTCTATTGATAGCTCGCGTCCTATTCCTTTAAAACAACGAGGCGTGTCAAATAATGCATGCATATGCAACCGCTTATATAAAATTATATAAAAAATTATATAAAAAATATTATCCTAGGTACGTTACTTCCACCTGTGTGTATAACTGTAGCACCAAGTATGGAATAAGCTACGTCTAAACCATGCAAGCTTATGTATCTTTCAAAAGTTGCCACAAATAATTGCACTGCGCCGGTTCAACAACTGAACGGAGAACATTATTATTTTGTTTAATGTATCATACTAGTAATTGCACATTTTATTTCAAAATGTTTCCTTTTCGATTCTACTTGATTAATAACATGTTGAATTGTAAAAATGCCCATATTTTCTTAATAAATACAGCAGTAATACTAAAATTTAATATAATAGCACAAACAAATCGATGATTGATTTTAAATTTACCTTTGTTTTCATCTGTTAATAAATCTATAAAACTATAGTTTAGTTAAGAAGCATATATTTTAAAAAATAAGTAGTTATTTAAATATGTTTAAGATATGAAAATGTTTCAAAACCATATTTGTCATTACAATTCAACAGCTGTTATGCCGTTTTAAACTATGACACTAAGCCAGCTCTTGACATATATGTATCAAGTGCCGTTAACTTACTTTCTGTAACAGTTATATCCAGAGTTGTACAGAGGACCTTTAAGAGTCCGCGATGCACTAAGTTTACAACGCGTATGAGTAAAGAAACACAACTGTCGAAATTTAAACTAATTAAAGTGCCGTCGTATTGACAAAATATAAATGAGTTGCTGTTAACGCTTGCCCATCACGTGACGTATGACATTCGGCCAGCCTCTGTTTTCTTCGACATAATGACTAATTGACCGCCGAAGGACATTATCTTTGGAAAGATAATGAAAGATTCTGATGTGACATCAAACGCAAATCTTGCGATAACAATCAGCTTAAAGAATAGCGATCTTAAGAACACAGTCGTGTATATCCTTTTGAAGCTATTTTACACCTTTGTTCTACATATTAGTTTAACCGATTAAAACAGTTACATGCTGTAAAACGTTTAAGAACTTAATAAATCCATCATAAATTGTATATTTGAATGCGTTGAAGTGTTTCTTAAAAATTGCAAATTGTAAATAAAGCCGTAGCTCCAGACGCAAACACGTAATATGATATTGGAATTTGTAACATAATGCGATTCCTTGATGGCTTGCAAACTATGTATAACAGTTTTGGTCAAATCCATGTAAACGGCTGTATATTATATACTCTTGTTTTACCATTGCATGTACATAATTATTACAGTACAACATACTATTTACATACACAATGCTTTGAGTAAATAAAAACCTTTACTCTCATATAAAACAAAGATTATGAAGCACTGTAGAAAGCTGACTTAATTCATGACATTAAAAATCAGCGTATTGAATTTGACCCGTTGAATGCAAAAATTGGTCTTATGCCATCAGCGCATCCCCGCAATCTTATCAGGAGCTACTCCGTCCACTAAGGAGACCACCATGCATTGCGTCACATTTTGGTTAATTGACAAAATTAAAAACAAAATGTTTCAGATTCGCAAATTTTCGTTGTAGTTATAAATATTAATAATACTACGAGGATTGCTTATATAAAGCAAAAATACATCACTAATTGTATCAGCGCGGATGACCGAGTGGTGTAGGCGCTAGACTTTAACTCCATGGCTGAATGGTTCGAGCCCAGTTGCGGATAACTTTTCATTCTTTCTTTAGTTTTATTGTTGTTCTTTTAATGGAGCTTTTTAGATCCAATTTAACATATATCAATATTAAGCATTTAATGACAAACTTCAATACATGGAAAAATCTGTGAAAATGTCAGGTAGATCCTGGTTAGACTGCGCAGACTGGTGTAGAGCTACGCTTATTGCTTATGACATAAGACCTATTTTCGCAATACGCGGCTCTGATTTTAATTTTTGTTAGTTGTGAATTGTAAGTATTAAATTATCAATAAATAAAAACAAAAACTTGGTGAAGGAAAATCATTTGAACCTTAAAGAACATTAAACCATTTATGCCTAGCGTCTAGAAAAAAGGCCTTGGCAAACAGCGTAGACCCAGATGCTTACAGAAATTTCTGTAAGAAATATTTTAAATAAAGAAATAAATATACTAGACATCCTTAATTTTGGAAATGAATTTATCCAATTTAGAATGATGGGAGAGTCCACTAGGCTTAAATGAGTTAAACCGCTGACAATGCTCATATGGAACGTATATTTAATGTTCAACAATAACTTAAACCAGTGAACTCTTCATCCACATCCCTTCTGTATCAGTACGCAAAGATTGTATCACCTATAGCGCCAATGGAGCCTTAAATTAACAAAATATTTGTCATCGCCGACAAGGCCGCCTCTTAATATCAGGGTGATTTAGGCAAGCCAACGTTGTAATCAGCAACACTAGTTGTCCATCTTGTTAGATAGGCCACGCGATTAGGCCGTATCAACCAAGATAAATTTAACGATTGTAAACAGTTTTTACAATCTTAAAGTTAAAAGTGTAATCTAGATGATCCGTGACACGTGTAAATATATGTTTTGACAATATGTCAAGTGTTCGAGCATTATCGGGTTCTAATCGTGCCATGCGGAGATGTAGGTGTAAGTTGAACATGTGTACGACATTTGGAGAAAATTGACCGGAACACATTCCGGTGATACACATAGTACTTTTGAATTCTTTACAGGGCCAATAAATAACATATTAACTTATTCTTAACCTTTTATGTAAAATTCAATACGGACGACAACAATTATTACAGCAACAACAAAATCCCCTATATATACTGATGTTGCTTTTGCTACTTTTCCCACTATAAATACTGCAACAACGATTACTATTTATATTAATTATAATTATTTATTTTAGTCGATATTTGTGCCAGTTTATAGTAATTTCATAAATATAATAATAATAATAAGTAATGTTGTTTTCTGAAAAGAACTATTAAAGAAGGCGCTTTGGTACACAAAAAACAAAGGTGTAAATCGGAAAATTTTTAGTAACGAAGCTGTCATTTTATGAAAAAAAATATTTTAATAAATAATTACACAAGAGACAAGTGGCAATTGAAACCATGATTGTAAATTATTTTCTATCATAATTGATCACTGTCAGAAAGACTCGACTGTCATCCATGACTTTATGACAACTCGGACTGTTCGGATATATTCGGCAGTGTTCGCTACTTAATCGGTGTTACGTCAAATGTGAACACGAAAGCATCTCTAGCTAACGTGAATAAATGTTCAAATCGAATTATATGCGTGCCACACAATTCAATAAAACTGTATGACCCATCTCCATTATAAGAATATACATGTACAAAAAATTCCGTTCCTTAACTAAATTTACCTCAAGTGCCAAATCGCTTAATGTCAGGATAAACTACCGAAACTGCAAACATAACTAACTCAGATTGATAAACATTTCAATAAGAATTTATGTTGACATAACAATACAAACGAATCATCTCCCTTATTAAATAACTGCAAAATAAAGTAAATCTAAATACTTATATTCAAGAATTCGGTTGATGTATCGTCGTACTCACTTCCAAGGACGTACGTCAATATATATTCAATGACTTGGTCATAAACCTTTCAAGTGCGTCAAGCAAAATTCATAACGAACAATTGACAGGAAATTAGTTCATTTCCGTTTGCATTATTTTTCTTAAACACTGTAAAAGCATGTAATAATATACAGTTGAATTTGCTTCGGAGTTAATAATGTATATGTGTATGTATTTAAGGGTTTTAGTCTTTTTTCGTACTTGCTCCGTATGTTGAGTATCTGTTACAAGAGCTTAGTATCTGAACGCGATTAGAAAAAGAATGCTTGCTTTAACCCTTTCAGTGCGGGAACCGAATTTTAAAGGCCTTTGCAAACAGTTTGGATCCAGATGAGACGCCACAAAACGTGGCGTCTCATCTGGATCCAAACTGTTTGCTATTCTGATAGTATTCTTTGAAAAAAATGAAAGAAAATGCTAATTTTAGAAATTCAGCAGAAGACATTTTAGCAGACGACAAATTTCCCAGCATGCAAAGGGTTAAATGCATATTGAGTCATAACTTCTATAATATTGTGTATTTGTTTTTATTGAATATCTTCCGCTTTCAATCCATTTATGCCTAGTGGATTCTCTCATTTTACTAAATTGGATCAATTTATCAAAAAAATTAGGGATGTCTAGTATATTTATTTCTATATTTAGAATATTTCTCACAGAAATTCCTTTAAGCAAACAGCGCAGACCCAGATGAGATGCCGCATCTGGGTCTACGCTGTTTGCCAATGCCTTTTTTCTAGACGCTAGGCATAAATAGTTTAAGATAAAGAACTATTATAACATGATTTGGATAAACACAACACAATGTACTTTCAATATTTATAATTATTATTATTGACACTTGATATGAACATTTCGTCAATATAATAGCTAAACACAAATAATGTACGTTTATAGTAAGGATTTAACATATATTTATATCTCACTTGCCCAAATATACATATCATTAAATAGAACTAAATTTTCAAAAGAAATGCTACTTTATAGTGAATCGCTTTAAAGACATATACCACTTACCTTCAACAGCCGTAAAGTCATTTTGATAAATTATAGCTACAGTTGATAACTCGCTGAACTTTTATTTCTATCAAATTTTATCTACGGAATAATATATGTCAGATGCGTGTTGGTGTGAGGACTATAAACCAAGACGGGTTTATTATACTTACAATTATAGCACAATATACTCATTTAACCAAGTTCGAGTACTACTTTACTGGCATCTGTACTCATTCTGAATGTGGTGCAATAATTACTTATTTAGAATTTTTACCAAGTCGAAAAAAAAAATAATTGTACAAAAACCCAATTTACACTATTTTGTCCCGCAATCCCATTCTAGTTCAGGTTGCAATCATGGATGCCAGCTCGAATAATTATATAAACATCTCTGTCAACATGTGTAATTGGATCGGTCATTTTGACACGAGTAGATGACCTCCTAAATCTGTTGGATAGGTAAACAATTAGAGACGGTCAAGTGTTTGCACTGCCAGCCCTACTCAATTACGGTTAAGGACTCGACCACGAGAGGCCACGTGCAAACTGTTACCAACACACAATTATTGGCAATGACTCCATTTGCTCGATGCACTTTTGCATATATATTTACTTGACTTTCTGAAAGGAAGGCAAGCTGTCGATCAGACATGGAGATGCTGAGTAAATGTTTCGCAGTGACCTGTCCGAGTACCACTCTCAAGCTGCGAATAAGGAGAAAGATGAATAAAAACCAGGTATTTTAATGTCCATGCATGTAATTTAGCCCTGGCTTTACAGAGTGCGATATAAAAATCTTCTGCTAGAACGATATCGATTTATCATAATCTGTGTTCATATAAAATATAAATACAAAAATGCCAGCTATATTTTCTAAGAAAAAGGTTTGTAATTGTATTTCCATGCTAAAATTGACCGTGTGATTTTTGTTGTTCAACACACAAAACTGGTATTAATGATTTTATTTTGTTCAATTTCATATTTCCTTTTTCTACAGCTATCTGTCATTTAATCTTTTTGTGATTTTCATAATGATGCAACACATTCCGAAGCCATTGTCTAATCGCTTTTTTTGCCTTCAACAGTTGTTGAGATGTAGGTAAATCTGTTAACATACACAATAGCACATTCTTACAAAGTCGTGGCAACAAAGGCATGAACAATAAGAGGTGTTATTAAATAATAATCTAACCACATTATCGACTATTGTTATACACATGGCATGGGCTATAGTTGCACGCGAATGCTTCAAACAATGCGAGCATATTGGTTTTTAAACTAGACCTAAATATTTTAATAAATTTATTGGGACTGAACAAGGAGATTTTACTGCCGTGTGTGTGTGTGTGTTCTATGTAGGCTTGATTAATTTGTATAGGACTAACAGTTCGGTAAAGATTATTATTTTTATAGTTTTCAAACTTTAATCGCATTAACACGCAGGTGTAAATCCTTTATGGAAATATGCAGGTTAATACGCGGCTTATTTCGTTTTGTTTTGTTTTTAAAATATGAAATATTGTAATTATTTTTATTTGACTACAGCACGTTATTTTTATTAGGATTTTTAGAGAAACGCAAAGGGAAATAATATAAATGCACACATTGCTAAGTACTATTTTTCTATGAAATATCAAACACCATAAACTAAAAAAAGAATAATATAGATAAAGAATATTGAAATAAATATTATTTAATTTGTATAAAACATTAATTGTTTAAAAACAATAATCATTTTATCTGATTGTAATATCCTATATTATTTTAGAAATCTGCGTATTTCAGGGAAATAGAGCGATGACAAGCAGATCTAAGTCCCTCGGGCGCGTCTTCTGCGTTACGGGCGTTCACGCGCCGCCCCCTGTGATGCAGCCTATGGAATCACCAATAAACCGGAAATTGAGCGCTACCGGTTCCCTATCGAGCCAGTCAGAAACTGATTCTAATACTTCCGGTTACATTTCATCGTCTTCTATGGAGATTTCGAGCGAGGAGAAGCGACTGGTTCCCAATGAGGACAAGGTGTACCGAGTATGGGACCAGTGGAGCATGCATCGTGACGTCATGCCCGGTCCGAAGAGCTCAACCCCAAAGCAGGAAACAGTGACTATGAAGAGACGGTCAAACGTCACTTATCAGTCGCAGTCGTTGCTGGCTATAAAGAAAACTTTTAATCACAGTTCTAAATCAAAACCTAATATGAAGGATGCAGTGAAAGCGTCGTGTGAATCTGATGATTCGTTCTGGGGAATTCAAACGCCTGTCGTGCAAAAGAGCTGCTCGGAGGGAGATATACGGGCGACGAATGTAGGAAACTCTATGAAAGGGAAACAAGTGAAGTCTCACGACGCAGGGCTCGATATTCAAACAACCAAATCGAAAGCAACCCAAAGAGAAATGAACCACCGAACAGACACTCACAAGCAGACATTACGTGATGATCTCAGAATGTCGTCTGCACAGACAACACGCGTGCCGTACATTTCACAACCCGGCGCCGCTAAATGTCGCCCTGCAGAACCGGAAATGGTAGAGGACAGGCGGACACTCGCTAACAAACTGAGTAGATCGTGTGCTGATCTAGTAGGTGAAGTGGTGGACGAATCCATAAGTGATTTTCTATCAAACGTGGACACGAACAATCTTGCAGGGTTTTTAGACTTTTACGATAAGGTAACGAGTGGAGCTGCCTATGAGCGGGCACGAAGGAATACGAAAAACTACGAACCCGTTTATTATTAACAATACCATGTCATCTGTTTGTATATACATCATAGTGCAATTATTTGTTTGTCTTTTCTTGGCATATTTTTTCATCCTTCTTTGACATGACATCTACCGAAATAAACATAACCGTTTATATACTTGTTAAATTCTTCTTTAATGGGAGACAACTCAAAATAGTTTATGATATAGCTTTGCTGAAAGTCCCCATTTAATGTGCTTACATATTTCTTCCCGGTACTTATGATTTATACATCAATTATTTAAGATAAAGACGCTGACAACTCATCTTTATAATGATTTCATTCTTAAAAGTTAAATGTGTTCTAAGATCTATCCGTACTTCATAATTGGAGCAATACGAACATCAAGTGCTTATATGCTTTGCCTTAAGTAACAAACAATAAATTAAGTAAAACATTTCACTTACAACCTTGCTTTTGGGGAAACATTATAGTTAAGTGAGGTGAATCGAACAGCCGTTTGAGCTTAAAAGAATCGTGTTAACATGATTCGAAAAAAACAAAAAAACTTTAAATAAACAGTGCAAGCAGATCCAAACACCATGTAGATCTATAGTATATTCAAACAAGCGGACTAACACTCCAGATAAAGAACATGTTTGACATATTGTTTTCCGTTAAATATTTCCCAACAACGATAGCGACACTATGTGAAGTGCATTTTAAAAAGATCAACTGATAGTATAATAACGTTCAAAACAGAACAAACATGAGGGGGGGGGGGGGGGGGCGGGCGATGTTACTTAATATCGGAGAAAACAAACATCACTCGCGAATCGTGAACGGTCCGCAGTAAGTTGGATAAAATCATTGATGCACATTGCGTATAACATTGTGAAAATTATTATTTCGACACACGTTAAAGTGAAGATATAAACAAGCAGTGTTGAACGGTTAACAGTCAGTTAGAATTTATGTGTGAAAGTTGTTTAAACAAATAAATTAATGAATCACTTTACTTGATTAAAGGATCTATATGTCGATGTTTATGATAATGCATACGAGATCGGATATCTATAATAACAACTCTATTTCACATACGTAACTATTTAAAAAAAAAATAAAATTAACAGTGTTAATTGAAAGTTACATATTGAATTCATCTTTATGTGTCGATCGTTTGTACTTGAACCTTCCTTGTGTCAAAATCGATTGTAGACAGTTTCCGCCATGCGAGGTTGAATTGAAGATATACATGCTATACACAACCGTTCAATCAACGCCGAAGACAAGCGTACTTGCTATTTAGCTACCTAATAACATCATGTGCGAATGAATCAAACTTACAACTAAGAATCATAACCAGTACACGTACGAGCTGTTTTTAGTATGATAGTTTTAACATCAAGTAATTAATGTTCGGGTCACTACACACGTTGCTCGATGGATGTATGGACTAATATCTGAATCCCTTGGAAATTACATTGAGGAAGAGGTTATAGCGGTTGAAGTGGGTACGCTGACTGTAAGATGTTCATACTGACTCTTGTGAGCATTTCGATTTTATCATGTAAGTATAACAGGATATATGAATACTTTTACCTTATATAGTTATAAATGAAATTATTATCGGTTTGATAAATACTGTATAGTATGGTTTTGTACATGTTATTTAGAAGAGAGGCTATGGTAATGGTTTAGCGCGAAAAATGCACGGGTTTTGTGTTTGAGATTTAGCGCGAAGCGCACGACTTTTTCGTTGTGTGGTATATATGATTTGCATATCTATTGAGTCGCCATTCGAGGTGTGTTGATGGGATGATGATGATGATACGGTTGATAATGATGATGATATGGTTGATAATGATGATGAGAATTTAAAAGTATTTTTAGAATATAGAATAATACATTTAGTCATAACTATGAGTAATTGCATTTTGCATTAAGTCATTGACTTATACACGACAGTCGTCGGGACAAAAATGTAATGCGATTTGTAGTGAACACACTTCAGTTTTTATGCAGAATATCAATTGTTTTGTGTAAAAGTCTAATTTGAACCGGAATTTTTGCAATCGAATATTCGATCGGTTTACGAATATTCGAATAAGCAGTCCAAACCCCAAATACATTCATACTTTATAAGCCGCAGAAGACTGGGCTTAATGCATGTGCGTAAAATGTCGTAACAGACTAGCCTGTGCAGTCCGCAAAGGCTCATCAGGGACGACACTTTCCGCTTGTATGGTGTTTTTTAGTTTCAAGGAAGTCCCTCCTTACCGAAAATCAAGTTTAGGCGGTAAGTGTCGTCCCTGATAAGCCTGTGCGGACTGCACAGACTAATCTGGGACGACACTTTACGCACATGCATTAAGCCCAGTTTTCTCAGAACAAGGCTCATATTAAATTGAATATTCAAATATCTATCAGTTCCTGTAAATTATTTGTTTGCATCATATAACGATGACCTGTTTACACAAACTTACAGGTTGTATAATAAACGTACCATAATCTATATACTTACAACATTTTAAGAAGCACGTATTGCCTATTTGATTTGCTCATCCCACGTTTTACGATTTTTTATACACGCGTGTATCTTGCCTTTTGATTTTTACTGTTGCTGTAACTCTCACACCCAAGATAAAACTGCCTACAACAAGCTTATTACCTAGCTTCTTCTCCCTATCAAAGTTATTGACCTTTTTTTAAGAAAAATAGGATCATTACCTGGTACACTGCTTCTTTTATAATCTGATACAAATCGAACTGCTTATAATATTTTCGAACGACCGATTGACTGTGCTGATGCTCGCAGGAATATCAATGCCCTGTGATAACGAAGTTCAAGAATGGTGCCAGGAGTAAAACACGCAATGAAGCTCACGAAGCTGGAGACATTCGATCACGTGCTATTTTGTATAACAAATGATTCCTGTTGAAACTATGGCAATTATTAGTTTTCGATAGATCTAGCTTTGACAAAGTTACTTTCTGTAAAATATTGCTTCTGATACATATCGATGAATAAAATAAAAATGCCAACCTTTAGATGGTATTCTAGAATTTCGTTTAAGTACATAGAATGCCAGGTTGTTTTCGCGTATGTTTTGATCAGCATTTATTTGAGAATACATGTGTATGTGCATTATGCGTATTCACTCATTATCCCCACGCTTTTTGAAAAAAAGGTGGGGATATTGTGGTTATCTCCGCCGTCCGTCCGTCTGTCTGTCCGTCCGTCCTGGCCACTATCTCCTCCTACACTAAAAGCACTAGAACCTTGAAACTTACACACATGGTAGCTATGAGCATATGTGCGACCCTGCACTATTTGGAATTTTGATCTGACCCCTGGGTCAAAAGTTATAGCGGTTGGGGTGGGGCCGCGTCAGAAATTATCACTCATTTTTTTAGGTTATTTTACATTTACTTCTTTATTTCTACACCGATTCACTTCAAATTGATACTGGACCTCTCTTATGACAATACGGTCAATCTCAACCATGCATGGCCCCATTCCCAACCCTGGGGCGCCCCGCCCACATAGGCCACACCCACCAAAAATTTCCATTTACTATAATTTTTTCATTTCTACACGGATTCACTTCAAATTGATACTGAACTTTTGTTATGACATTAGGGTCAATCTCAACTATGCATGGCCCCAATCCCAACCCTGGGGCGCCCGCCCACATAGGACACACCCACCAAAAAATTCCATTTACTATAATTTTTTCATTTCTACACGGATTCACTTCAAATTGATACTGAACTTCTCTTATGACAGTAGGGTCAATCTCAACTATGCATGGCCCCATAACCAACCCTGGGGCCCCGCCCACATAGACCACACCCACCCACAATTGCCTTTACTATAATTTCTTCATTTCTACACCGATTCACTTCAAATTGATATTGAACTTCTCTTATGACAATACAGTCAATCTCAACTATGCATGGCCCCATTACCAACCCTGGGGCGCCCCGCCCACATAGACCACATCCACCCAAAATTGCCTTTTACTATAATTTCTTCATTTCTACACCGATTCACTTCAAATTGATACTGAACCTCTCTTATGACAATACGGTCAATCTCAACTATGCATGGCCCCATTACCAACCCTGGGGCCCCGCCCACATAGACCACACCCGCCCAAAATTGCCTTTTACTATAATTTCTTCATTTCTACACCGATTCACTTCAAATTGATACTGAACTTCTCTTATGACAATACGGTCAATCTCAACTATGCATGGTACAATTACCAACCCTGGGGCGCCCTGCCCACATATGTCACACCCACCCTAAATTGCCTTTTACTATAACTTCTTCATTTCTACACCAATTCACTTCTAATTGATGATGAACTTCTCTTATGACAATACGGTCAATCTCAGCTATGCATGGCCCCATTACCAACCCTGGGGCACACCTAGGTCAAACATTCGGCGTGGGGATACGCGTCGGCCTCTGCCGCGCCATTTCTAGTTCCCTTATATATTGGTGCGCTATGATATTATATGTTTCATGTTTATACCACATGCGTACTGTTTTTTTTTCCGTGTTTAAATGATCTCTAGACGATTTAATTTCCTTAACAATATTAATTTATTTTCATGCCTATAAATTATAGTTCAGATTTATGTGTATATAAGTTAACTCTGTTTATCATGTGAATGTTTACTGTGCTGATCGTTACAGAATAGATATATATTGTACTGTGTATACATAGTACTCGTTTGCTTTTTGTTTATAACTGTAAACTCGTGTCTTATTATTTGTTAAGCTCTACATGTATTTGAGGGAAATAAAGTTATATATATATCCCGCAGCCCATTGGTAATGTGAGCTTCTGATACACATAAACATTTGGTTGTACCAACGGCGTCATATAAAGAAATGAGAAAACAGTATTAACAAGATTTTCGTTCGTGTGCTACGTAAACAATGTTTCGTTTTTGATGTTCCACCTGCCAATTTGCATCTTCCAACGCCTTTTTCAAATATCCTTACTCCTCGCTATGTTTACAAACAAATCGGCCACGACCCGATGTCCGCTCGTCCACGCACAGATATTAGTTAAAATATGTATGTTCAATAATCTCGCATACAAAGTAATAGACTGTGCGGGGCGTGATTGATACAATGGTTTTAACGAAGTGCATGTTTACAAAATAGAAAACAGAAAATATTCAAAATACACCTACGTGTATAATTTACTCAAATCCTGTTTAATGTTTAATGACATGGGTAATAATTGAGCCGCGCTCTGTGAAAGGGGCTTTAATGCATGCGCGTATAGTGTGTACCCATTTAGCCTGTGCAGTGCGCACAGGCTAATCAGGGACGACACCTTACGCTTAAACTTGATTTTCGATATGAAGAGTCTTTCTGTAAACGAAAAATATCATAAAAGCGGAAAGTGTTGTTCCGGATTAGCCTGTGCGGACTGAACATTTTGTAATGTGCACCAAATATAGGTTGCGTTTCTTGGTTGTTAATGTTATCAGCAACTCCATAAATACATCGTAGACTTGTTGTTATTCACGTTTATTACCTTTCATTTTCAAAATTGATAAGACTTTATATTAAATTAACTCATTTTGTCACTGTGAATAGTTCTACGTTAATCATTTAATAAAAGAATCTCATGCCTTTGATTTAAATCATTGCTTGTATCGACAGTTGTTAACATTGCTGTTCTCATGGTTAATCATAGGCTATGACAGATAAATGATGTCATGGTGTGTATTCACTCAGTTTATATGATAATATAAAAGCAGTAGTTAATATGATTCCAGATGTGTGCGAGGCCAGTGCTGAAGGAGTAGGCCAAGAATGGCTTCTCTCCCGGCACCGAAGAGAGGTATAAAGCGCCAGTATTGACACACACCTATACATGTATATATATATATTTCAACCGCTTATTTATACCTAATGAATGGAATGTGGGTATTAGAGGATAGCTTTTTTTATTATCCGCCAGTCCTTGAGTACGCCCGTAACACTTCTTTGTTCGCTTCGTATCTCCTGAACCTTTGACGGACTTGCATGAAACTTACAACCTATGTTAAGGGCAATTCACGTTGTTTATTAGGCATTTGTTGTTTTTTCCCGAAGTAAAGGTCAAGGTCACTGTTAAATGTCTTAAATATTAGCCCCAGTCATCGTGTCCCTTTCATTCGATTAGTCCCATTTAAGGATTTTCTTCAAGCTTGCCTCAAACGCTCAAGACATTGGAACAATGTGAAGAAGGCATGGGTAAGTTATGCTAGCTCAATGTCAATGACGTACTTCAATGTCAAAGGTCTGAATCTGCATTGTCGTCCCCGCTTCATATCTCTTATACCGTTTTAAAGATTTTCATGAATATTGCATCAAATGCTTAGGGCATTTAGATGTTTTGACGGCTAGAAGCATTCATGCCAACTCAAGGTAAATATTATCATAAAGGTCGAATAGTTTGTTTCCATCACTGTGCCAACTCCTTTCCGTTTAAAAATTCTCATGAAACTGTTGAAAAATGTTCAGATCGCGCAGACGAATGTGCAATCACGCTGATCCACGATTACGTTTTTTACTGCAAGGTCGAAGGTTTCAGCCTTCATTTTTGATTCCGCTCCACATCTTCTATTATCTTAGTTTAAATGTTCTACTTAATGAGACGATGAGCTGAAAGCATGTGCCAGTCACGTTGGTCCCAAGTCAGGGTTAATCTTCAATGTCCCATTAAAACAATATGCATAAGGCATTCGTCTGTTACGTCAAGCTCAAGGTCCGTAGCATACTTCAAAATATTGACCCTTGTGTTTACTCAATATGTCCAATATTTAAGGGCGTTGAAATGATGTGCGGAAATCAGTGATCAGCCGACCCGACTCAAGGTTAGGTTACACTTGAACATTAATAGTTTCGCATTCATTATATCGATATGCATCACAACCCATTCACCCAATGAGGATTTTTATGATCGGTAAAAACGTTCAAAAGGCGTCCAGAATCAACGAGTAAATTACGTGGACTCGAAACCAATGTCATCTCTTTTACGGTCAGAAGAATATCTGCCTACGGCTGCGGGCTCCCTTTCTTGGGCTTCCTTTATTTGCTGATTATTAGAATAGAATATTTACCTGTCAAATAAAGATTCGGCTTACCAACTGATGAATGTGTGATATAACCAGAGCTATTAAACTCCGATCAAGTTTGCGTGAGAGTGGACATAAGCATTCCGATAACTGATATAAAATCACACGTTTTTAATGTGTCTTGTTCTGGGAAAATTGAGCAAAATGCGCGTAAAGTGTCGTCCAAGATTAACCTGTGCAGTCCGCACAGGCTAATCAGGGACGACACTTTCCAATTTAATAGTCTTTTTCGTTTAAAGGAAGTCCCTTTTTACCAAAAATCTAGTTTAAGCGGAAAGTGTCGTCCCTGATAAGCCTGTGCGGATTACACAGGCTAATCTGGGACGACACTTTACGCACATGCATTATGCCCATTTTTCTTAGAACAAGACGCATATTATTATCGAATTGTTCTTGATAACCCTCACCTGAAAGCTTGTTGTAACCTTTCAGTAGTAATTTGAATCTTCAACTGTCATCAACAGATAAGGCTCGCAAACAATATCTCTGGCTGCTATGTCATCCTACTTATTTCCCGATGAATGTAGATGATATAAACGCGCGTTTTTTAACTTCTTAAGTCCTATTATAATAATAAAGCGAAACCATTTACTACAATTCATGAGTGATTATAATCAAATTAATGTCCTTTAAGGTAAGATGCGCAAACAAGTACGGCGAGATTACTACTGGACACACGGCCTGCCTCCCCAGGTCCAGCATGTTGCGAACAAGCGGTAATCGTTTGTAGATTGTTTTCTTTCCTTATGACATACATGAGACGCATTTAAAGGGGCCCTTTCACGTTTCGGTAAATTGACAAAATTAAAAAAAAAGAGTTTTTGATTCGCACATTTTCGTTGTAGTTATGATATTCACGAGGAAACAGTAATACTGAACATTTACCATGCATTATATGCATATTTTGACGATTTAAAAACCTGAAAATTATATAGCGTTGCATCGCGAAACAAATTATTTGGAGAGTTTTGTTGTTGTCGTTATATTTTTTTGATACTTCGAAAATTGCTTATATATAGTATAAAATTCATTATTCATTGTATAGGCGAGGATGGCCGAGTGGTCTAACCGATAGATTTACTCCATGGGTCAGTGGTTCGAGCCCAGTTGAGTTTTTAACCAGGTTTTCCGAAGGAAAAAACTGGTTATTAGATTGGCGAATGTCGGCGGTCGGGCGGGCGGACGGGCTGGTGGGCTGGTGGGCGAGCTTGCGGGCGGGCGTGCAGAACAAGCTTGTCCGGGCCATAACTTTGTCATTCATTGTGAGATATTAAAATCATTTGGCACATTTGTTCACCATCAATACACGATGTATCGCGCGAAAGAATTACGTCGATATCTCCAAGGTCAAGGTTACACTTTGAGTTCAAATGTCAAAAATGGCCATAAATGAGCTTGTCCGTGTCATAACTATGTCATTCATTGTGAGATTTTAAAATCATTTGGCACATTTGTTCACCTTCATTGGAAGGTGTGTCGCGCGAAACAATTACGTCAATATCTCCAAGGTCAAGGTCGCCACGACAAATAATAGATTGATTTTGAAACAACGGGGGTAACTTTGAGCAATAAGTAACAATGCACATTTTGAGTTTTATCAGATTTTTTTTTTCAAATTGAAATCAAGGTCGCCACGAGTAAAAATAGATTGAATCTTACACAAGGGGGGTAACAATGCACATTTTGAATTTCTCCCTTTATCAGAATTTTATTCAAATTGAAAACCTGGTTTTGTGACAATTTTGTCCCTTTCTTTTTCTTTAATTTAATTGTTTTTTTTCTGTAGCTTTTAAGATCCAATGTTTATATTTATCAATATAAAGCATTTAATGACAAACTTCAAAACATGCAAAATTTGTGAAAAGGTCCCATTAAGCGCTATGAGTGAATCATGGACTGAATGCTTGATATCGCCATAGTCTGTAGATTCGTCTGTTTCTTGTATTGGATGTTATTGCACCGTCGAATGACACATATTTAATCAATATCAACGTCTCTGGACTGTCTGTAGATTTGTACGCTGCAATCCCAAGTTATTTTATTGATGATTTTGAAATTTTTTTTTTACGGCTGTCACCTTCTCCGCTTAAAGTATCTTATGCATGCATTGTTGACACCGATTGCCGATGCGCTATCGGACTGATGGTATCCGTTGAACACATGAATAAATGTCATGCACACAAATAAAATTGTGCGTAGATAATTTATCAACAAATGTCTATACCGACTGAGCAAGTGTGATATTCACAAACCAGTACGTGTGCAACAGTTTCACATACACCATATTCACAACTTTAACTTGTCGATGATTAAGGATGGAATATTTTGGTGCCTACGTGAGGTAAATTATACGATTTAGTGATTCCACATTAAGTTACATGTGTTTGTTCAGGTTTAGAACCCGGCGAACAGGAGTCGATTATAGCGACCCACAACACGGCCCGGCGTGGTGTCAATCCCCCGGCTTCTAACATGCAGATGATGGTGGGTACCTACCAGCAATGAATAGCATATGACATCTTCAGGCTGTCAAGCGGTCATACTTTTTCCTACTTTTTCCTACTATTTCCTACTTTTTCATCAGGATCCTACTTTTTCCTATTTTTTTACCAAATCTTCCTACTATTCCTACTTTTTCATTTTCAATGGAGAATATTTTTTTTTAAAGAGTTTACTAAGTAAACTTGCAGGATGAATGAATCTATGGCATGACTGTATCCCTGTTAATGTGCATTCATCTAGATGAGACCTGACAACCAATGCTGACTGTCTGCTAGCACCTCTTCAGGAGCATAAATATTTATTTCTTATGTAACTTTTAAAATTATTGACAATTTTTTTTTTAAAGTAACAATAGTGCCTTGTTTACTTCCTTAGCATTTGTACACTGCAGACTTCACTACCTTACACAGTTCCCAGTGATGCAAGAGCTGAGGGAACCCATTGTTTATTCCAGTTTTATTTTGTTTCCATTGACAACAATTTGACCAAACCTTATGCATGTTTACATGATATTGCTGTTTGGAATGTAGAGATATAGAGATACATGCATTGTATGAGTGGTTATGTAATATGGAATTTATTACACAAGTTATTGGAAAAAAGATAAAACTGATGCTTTGCCGAGTTTTCATCATTTACAAATATAATGTAATAAATTCTGTATTACATGACAACGGATATGATGTTCTATTGATATCATAGGTACATCATGTTTAGTAATTAAAGATAAATGCACAGAGCCTAAATGCCCCGATACATTTTTATGCTCCCGGTAGGGTGGCATATTGCAGTTGTACTGTCAGTCCGTTTGTCTGTCTGTCTGTGTGTGTGTGTCCGTCCGAAAACTTTAATATGGGCCATAACTTTTGCAATATTGAAGATAGCAACTTGATATTTGGCATGCATGTGTATCTCATGAAGCTGCACATTTTGAGTGGTGAAAGGTGAAGGTCGTCCTTCAAGGTCAAAAGTTAAAAAATACAATCCAAGGGAAGTAATAAGCTTTAAAAGGGAGATAATTTCTAAACCTGCCAAATGATATATTGAAATTTTATTTCAAAGCTGCGCAATAGTGGGCATTGTGTTTGGGACAAACACAATTCTTGTCTAATGATGCCATAGCTAGTGAGGTAACTTCAAGGTGTTAAAGCGAAGTATTAAAATTATTAAACGGCATTATTACACTCCCGCAAAGTCATCAATAATGTAAAAGCCATTATTTGAAACTGGAATAAACAATGTAGTGCAACTGTTTCATTGCCCAATCAATGCTGTCATAAAAGATGTCAGGTGATAAGGTCCTATCTCCAGTTGCATAATCTGCTCTGCAATGACCAGTCATTTTGAATGTAACTTAAGTCATTATAACTGCACCCTATTGTCAATTTAAAGGTTTCACAATGTAGCTGTAGCAGAGCATTTACACTGCTTTATATACTAGTATTAATCTTGTACAACAAGTTGGTGTATCACTAAATAAATTTGGTCTTCTGCTTAAGGATATAACATGCACAATATAATTACCATTTTTATATCGATACACAGAAGACCTCTAACCACTTATTTGATGATACACCAAAATGAACAGCATCTAATTACATGTATACTTCTTTATCAGGGTAGCTTTGCTTGAAACTTAATTATCATAGATACACTATAAGTGCTAAAATTCCTAGTGGGAAAACAAAGTTTAACCCTTCATGGATGGAGAAGTTGGACAACAGTGGAAAACACTGGGATCATGGTGCAAGAGAGATACCGGCAATGAGTTTGCAAGATATTGTACTGTCTGAATGAAGTCCATCTTGTAGTAATTCTGGTGCTAATCAACTTATAAGTCATGCAGATGGATAAAAACACAAGGAAAACATGAAATACATGCATGATAATTCACAAAAGCGTTTGTTTGGAAGTGCCAAAAAGCCAAGCAGCTCTCAGGGTTGTGGGGATAAATCTATCTGTATGCAAGTACATCCATCACACAAGGAACAGGTACAAGCTGAAAAAGGAACAGGCTGAAATCTTCTGGGCCCTTAAGGTAGCTTCAAGTGGGTATCCATACAGAACATGTGATGGCACTCCTGCTCTGTTTCAAGCTATGTTTCCTGGACCTGTGTCTAAAAAATAAGTATAATGTATTCCTACTTTTGAGGGAAAAGTTCCTACTTTTTCCTACTTTTTTCCTACTTTTCTTGCAAAAGTAGTTCCTATTTTTTCCTACTTTTTGAAAAAAGGTCACTTGACAGCCTGCATCTTAGATTTTAATTTAAATAAATCAGCATTAAGAACAATGCTTTTAATATGATATTTTCTAATACCGAGCGTACTCAATACAAATTACATGATTTTCAGTTTAATTTATAATATCCTACATAATACTTATTTTTCAAAAAGTTTTCCGCACACATTAATTTCTGCTGATATTTCAGAGTTGGGACGAGTCCTTAGCAAATATTGCCCAAAGATGGGCAGAAAACTGCGCCGCTAACAATCATGATAACGATTACAAGAGGACCGATTTCGGTACGTCAGATGCCATTAATCGCGCGTCAAATTATATTGTTTTGTTGTTGTATTTCGGTACGTCAGATGCCATTAATCGCGCGTCAAATCATATTATATTGTTGTTGTATTAATTCTTTTACATTGTAGATAACAATTGTTTAACGCATTAATACAATAGTCAGTAAAACACCCCTAAACAATGCGTTTCTATTGCACGGTACAATAAATAATTCTTTGAAGGCGGCTTCTCATTTTCTCGTAAAATAAAAACATCCAAATAATTTGTGTTTGACAAATACATGTATATGCAAATCCTCATTTAAACTATTGCTCGTTTGCTGTACGTGACTTGCTTCCGGATACCTCGCGGCTATTTTGTCAGTTTTGCAGGACTGCAAAACCCCAATATTATGCAGTTACCATTCGATGTCAATTTTATTTGATTTTACGTGTACCTGTGCGTGTGTGAGGGCTGTTAACCCATTTTTGGATAGTGTCTAGAAAAAAAAGCCTTGGCAAACAGCGTTGACCAAGCTGAGACGCCGCATGATGCGGCGTCTCATCAGGGTCTGCGCTGTGTTTTAAGGAATTTCTGTTAGAAATATTATAACTATAGAAATAAATATAATAGGCATCCGTTATTTTGAAAATAAATTGATCCAATTTAGAAGGATTGGAGAGTCCACTAGGCATAAATGGGTTAAATGCTCTAGTAATGTGTGTTTTTGTTTGGTAATTGGTTCCTTGGCATAAATAAAGAACCTGTATGCAAAACGAGATTGTTCTCTTGCTGATTAAACTGTATGTTCGAATGTGTTAACTAGTATGTTTTTAGGTACAATATAGGTTCGTATGCATCACATTGGCTTGCATTCTGGCAATACGTCGACTATTTTTCGTCTTCTTCAGGGCGCCTGTCTGTTGGCCAGAACCTGGCCTGGGGTAGTTACAAGCTGGGCTGGAGCAAGGCCATCTCCCTGTGGGAAAACGAGAAAAAGGACTACACGTTCGGTGGCGCCAATAGCGGCAAGGTGGTGGGGCACTATACTCAGGTAAGCGACATGGGGTAGGCGAACGAGTCGAGGAAGAAATTGTTTAAACTAGAAAAACCTTCTATTGCATCGAAATAGTTTAAACACAAGTAGCTCTGTCTTCTATCGCTTTTGTCCGAGGATTAAAGTAAGTTGTTTGTAGTATTTACAATCTTTAATCATTAAGCAATAACAATAATTGGTAATAGTGAAACTTCATCCTTGGTAGATGTTACAACTGATCGACTATACTATTGGCTTTTACAAAATCATAATATGCTTTATTAATGTGCGTTTAACACCTCTTTGTTTGTAAACAATCTGATCAGTAAATGCTTGCGGCTTAAATAATCAAATAGCACACATAGGGTCGAGATATCATAGACTTACCCTGTTTCCAGATGGTGTGGGCGAACTCATCAAAAGTAGGCTGTGGATATGCCGACTGCAACAGCCAGCACTATTACGTGTGCAACTATGGCCCAGGGTAAGTTCGGAACTGTTTAAGCAACTTTGTGAGAATTCGCAATCTCTAAAAATGGAACAAATTAATTTTTATAGACTAGTTATTTTAATCCAGGATCATCTTTGTTATTTATATAAGCGGTTGCCCATTATACCAGTAGTTACATGTAATACCATTGGTTACTTGTTGATGTCAGCGGCTACTCGTCGATCAGCTATGAAACAATTAATCACAGATCATTTGTTGTAGCAATGGCAACACTTTGTGCCAAATGGCCAATCTTTGTTCAAATGGTTAAACGTTGGATCAGTGATGCCTCGATCATTTTCCAGTGGCTACTCGTTATAATCCATATTACTCGTAATATCAGTGGTTACTGGCTGTACATTTTGTCACGATTAATACATATAACGTTAAAGCTGATATCGCTGGTTACACATTAACCGGGCGGTTACCCGTTTAACAAATTCCCACTCGTTATACAAGTGATAACATGTTCCAGACCTTACATGATGCTTGTTCACTATTTGTATATCTTACAGAGGTAATTTTCACAATCAGCTGCCCTACGCACTTGGGACAACGTGTTCCGCGTGTTCCAATCGCTGTACTAATGGACTATGTGGTAACATTTTCTTCATCACTGTCTAATAAATAATGCAAATGAAATTGCTTCGAAATGCAATACAATTGGAGATGTGCGAATAATCAGTATAAAATTATATGGTTCATTATTCAGTTCATTGTCTTAATAAAGCCCTTTAAAACAGATCTTCCTTTTTAACCAGTATGATCAATTGATAACATTCTTATATGTTGCCCATTAACAAAAGACTTTGGTTAAGAGGGAATGGACGACCTCATCAAAGTTCATAAAAACTAAGGTTAAATCAAACCAATTAACCTTCGATAAAAAATGAAGAAAAATAACGAGTCGAATAATTGATATAAGCAAGTAAATACTTTTAAGCTTTACATAGTTAAACACTAAGATTGTACAATTTCGGAATTCCTGGCATTCCCACGCTTTATATTACAATTTAACTACTCGGTATCGAAGCTATATAACTGCCCTTATATAGAAGAGCATTAACAGAATTTTTATGCCCCCGGATCGAAAGATCGGGGGTATATTGTTTTTGGCCGGTCTGTCATTGTATGTGTGTGTGTGTGTGTGTCCCAAAACTTTAACCTTGGTCATAACTTTTGCAATATTCAAGATAGCAACTTGATATTTGGCATGCATGTGTATCTCATAAAGCTGCACATTTTGAGTGGTGAAAGGTCAAGGTAATCCTTCAAGGTCAAAGGTAAAAAAAAACAAATTCAAAAACTTTAGCCAAAACTTTAACCTTCTTCATAACTTTTGCAATATTGACGATAACAACTTGATATTTGGCATGCATGTGTATCTCATGGAGCTGCAAATTTCGAGTGGTGAAAGGTCAATGTCAAGGTCATCCTTCAAGGTCAAAGGTCAAATTTATGGCTTCAAAGCGGCGCAATAGGGGGCATTGTGTTTCTGACCAACACATCTTTTGTTCATTTATGTATGTGACAAATAATTTTTGAACGATATTTTCTTCTTTTTAATTTATCATTTTATTCTCTTCACATATACGTATAGATAAGTCGTATATATTACTTTAACATGTGGTCATTTGGAACAGATTCATGAAAAGAAAAGACAAATTTAAATAGTGAAGTTTACATAAGTTCTCAAGATTGTTTTTGTCTATTGTGTGCAAATGATTATTTGACTATACGTTAAATCGATACTTTGTAAAAAATTATCAGGAAAAATATTTCCGAAACACAGTTATTTATACGGATATTTAATCTGGCTTATTTTCCGAGAGTATGTATCAGTTATGTCGCTTGTGTTTTGTGATGTGAAATAATGCAATATCGAGATAAATACTTAAAGTAGGGACAATCGGCCGTCTTTATATTCCTGTTATTATATACACTCATCATGTTTATTTCGAAACATATCAGTGCGTATGTTGCGATGCAGCGTGTATAAATATCGAAAAGTAGTGCGGCGTGGAGGGTCATACATGAGCGTGGAGAAGATATTGTCATGACACGAATCATATGGCGTATCATTTGGGTCATATGATTCGTGTCATGACAATATCTAGAGTAGGGACAATCGGCCAGCTTTATATTCCTGTTATATATACACTCATCATGTTTATTTCAAAACATATCAGTGCGTATGTTGCGATGCAGCGTGTATTAATATCGAAAAGTAGTGCGGCGTGGAGGGTCATACATGAGCGCGGAGAAGATATTGTCATGACACGAATCATATGGCGTACCATTTGGGTCGAAAGTCAAAAAGACCTTCTAGGTAAAAAGAGAAATGTACTTCGACGTACAATATGTACGTCGAAGTACAAACATTGTACTTCGACGTACACAATGAAGTGCACTTCAAAGTATATATTTGTACGTCGAAGTACATTTTGTACTTCGACGTACATATTTGTACTTCGACGTACAAAATTTCTGAACAACCAATCAAAACTCTCGTCTCTTGAGCCGCGTTTCCTTCGGATTTATTCATAATAAAGGTTTAAAAATCTCCTTTTTAATTGAGGACAAAATGAATAAAAATATAAAAATTGAAAAAACAGTTTCAAGTATTTAATGCCTTGAAATAGCTTATATGCCAATTTAAAGAAGATTCAAGGTTACCTTTTTTAAAATTAAAATTATCAAGCACATTGTGAGTATTTATTGACCATGCGGGGCGGAGTATCAAGGTCCAGCGCATTACTGTGTAGGAAATTCCCAACCAGTGTTTTTTTACCTATATGGGAATGGTGGCGGGGCCCGTACAAAGGGGAAAAACGCGCGGTTTTTAGAAGGGGAAAATTAAAAATTTACTCTTTTATATGTAATGATATTTATTATATGAATACACATTTATGCATGAATGTAATACTCATAGCTGAATGTCTTTGTCCTTTTTCTTAAATATATATCAATGTTTTTTTCAACATTAGTTTCAGACAGTTCAGCCTTCATGCACAGTCTTAGTTTTCCTAGCCATTTTGAGTCTAATTGGGTTTTTTAAATCGATAAAATGGAAAATTTGAGCATTTTTTTATCAATAAAATGGACCAAATTGGAATGTTTTATCAACGAATATTGACACAATATAGATACATCAGGCCTTTCCCTAGCCATTTTGGGGAAAAATGCAATTCATGTTAAATTAACTGATTTGGGAAAAACTAACTTAATATAACTCTTTATAATAATTCAAAATCATATTAATTATAGTTATATACTTTATTAGTTGTTTATGAAATAAATTTGAGATATATTAGGACTCAACATTAACCGAAAAACCAACTTGCCCTACCGGGCCAAAATCTACTTGCACTGAACGTAAAGCAACTTGCCCAAACATGAAATATCACATCAACTGTAAACCTCATATTGTTTAATAAACCAAAATGATACACCACTAAACCTTTTTTTATTTTTGAACATTTAACAAAATGATTACAGCAATTAAAGTTATAAAATAACTTGCCCTGACCCAACTTTTACTTGTCAGGGGCAATAGGACAACCTTTAATGTTGAGCCCTGTATATTTATCATAAGACAGTTATTTAAAAAAACAACATTTTTTTTACTTTTGGAGGGGATTTTTTTTCTACAAAATGGGGGAAAAATATATACTCATTTTTGAGGGGAATGGGGCCAAATATCGGCCCCAAAATTGCCATAAAAAACACTACCAACGGTAACCAAACAGTAACCAAACGATTAAGGGTCGGTAAAAACTGTACCTCGACGTACAGTTTTGTACGTCGAAGTACAATGTTTGTACATTTCTCTTTTTGCCTATAGTAGGTCTTGTTGACTGTCGACCCAAATGGAATGCCATACGAATCATTCATCGATGATTCATGCATTTTGGTAATATTATTAACAAAAATTAAATATACAAATTTAGTTCCTTCTTTACTATCGTCTAGACTGTGGCAGGTTGGTGTGCCTCAACGGAGGGACGCTGGACTTGAAACAGTGCAAATGTACCTGCCTGAAACCATTTCACACGCAACCAAATTGTGCACGTGAGTATTGTGTCCACTAACGATAAGTCAGGTAATACTTTATCAATTATTAGTCGATGTTTTTTGTTTTATTCAGTTTTTGTTACAATGCTATATTAAATGTTCATTGTTTAATATTTGTGTAAAACCCAAATATGTAAATGATTATTGCTGACTGCAGGGTGTACTTTTAATTGTTTGTTTACATTTTTTCAGTGGTTTTGTTGTTCTGTTGCATAAGTATGAGATGTGAATAAAGTAACATATGTACCTGTTTAGTTTAATTTTAATTTACACATGTATTTGATATCAAACTTTTTATGTTTATGACTTTGTATGGCGCAACTTAAATAGTCTTTGTGCATACTGTCGTAATGGTACCAGGATTGTTGTTGAAATAAAATTGGGAAAATTCTTTTACTCAATTCAATTTTTATTACAAAAAAAACTCAACAAGAATTTGAAGATCCATATGAATTGTTAGGACTTTCTTGCAGTGAACTGCACGGGCGCACAAGATAACAACTATTGTCAACGCGGATGGTCGGGAAAGTGCGAGGTGTACTCCAACATACCATATGAATGTCCCAACATGTGCAAGTGGTGTCCATTTGCGGGTAATTATTTAAATTACATCAGAACAATTCCAACATCTACAGACACCATCAGAACGACTTTTACAAAATGAACTACCACCACCGCCATATCATTGTCACAACAACAACACCGCAACCTCTACAACAACACTATCTTCATCACCATGATCATCAACACCAATACAAGTACATCTCCACCATATCTCCTTTACCAAAACACAATCGCTACCGTAAGCCACAAGTAAACCACCATCGTCATCATACCATCAACTAAACGACCATGATAGATGCAGTGATCCGACTGCACAACAACATCGCGACCGCTACAATCACTACCAAATATTAAAATACCCGTTCATAACACACAGACCTTATATCTATTTCATATATTTACATTGATACACACATGTTATGGATGCACATAAAAGTATATTTTTTTTATGTTTCAGACGCAAAATTTGACAACAATGCAAAATTTTACAACGATGGAAATAGATCAGCATCATCTCCAAACATGATTACGACACTTGTTATTGCTATGGTAGTTTGTGCATTTGACTAAACGCTCATTTTCCATGCAAGTTGTTTTTCACTTTATATATGCCATCGTCTTGCTCAACCGTATATAGTATTAGCATGAATCCACTTTGTAAAATATAAAGATTTTGTGTTGGAAGGTGGGTGATAATATATGTATGTTGAGCGGCGTTCTGTGAAAAGTGTGTATACTGCTATGTGTAAAGGGTCGTACCCGATTAGCATGTACAGTACGCACATGCTAATCAGGGACGACACATTCCGCCTAAACTTGATTTTTGCAAAGAAGAGACTTTCCTGGAAAGAAACAAATCATAAAAGCAGAAAGTGTCGTCCCTGATAAGCCTGTGCGGACTGCACAGGCTAAACTGGTTTTATACTTTACGCACAGGCACTAAACACCTTTTTCACAAAGCACAACCCATCTACATATGTTTTGATAAGCCGAATGATAGTTTGTTATTGACATGTCTTCTCCGTTTACTGAAATTTTAGGCATATTGAGACTTTTAACATACACTAAGAATTTAATTTAGTGGTAGTTTATTGTCGCTGTTCGTTTCATTCATATCTGGCAAAATTATTATGTTAAAATTTTAAACGAACTCTGGATTTGAAAAATGTATCGAAAGCGTAACAATGATTGCCATAGAAAAGCTCTCACAAGATTTAGACTAAGTGCTCCCTCATTAGAAAATGAATCTGCTAGACACACTAACTTTGAATGAAAAGCAGGAAATGTGAACTGTGTAGCAGTAAAATGATTGAATAAAAATATTACTTGTTATATTTATGCATACGTTAACGAGATTTTAGACTCAAGTATTACTTATTACAATCATTTTACACCGTCTGCAGGTTTACATCCAGAATTAACGCTAGACAATTAAAACTATGTATACTTTTATTTACAATTCTATGTTATGATCTTGCTGGTCCGCTACTGTGTTGCTTATTGATAATACTAAAAATGTTGACACATTATTTATTAACTTTTTCATTTAATTATCTAGTTATCTATAATGATTTGTGTTTAGTTTTTCATTTGTGTGGTCATCTTTATGCATATTTGATTAGTAAGTGGCCATTACTTGGTAACTCTGCCAATAAACTTACTGCTTTTTTTAATTTGACATATGTACAATATGGTACATCGACCAATGTAGCAATGCCTTTTGATGGAGTCATATCATACAAGTATAATATAAGTATGTCTGTATATATATATATATAGTGTTTTATTATTTACAATATCATGCAATCTTTTGTAACTACATCATAGTGCAATTTTTGTTTGTAGTGTTTTGTCCTGTTTTGTTTATTGTGCTTGGACCTGGCATCCATCGAAATAAAATTACCAGTTGATGTATTTGTTAAATCTGTCATGGGAGACAAACAGTCGTAAACATTGTATCGCACGTGGATGGGTTATCTTTGCTTTAAGTCAATGATTATTGTATTCTCAAATCTATTCTGGTCAAGTAATGCTAAACAATCTAACCCATCTATGCCTAGCGTATAGAAAAGGGCCCTGGCAAACAGCGTAGACCCAGATGAGACGCCGCATGATGCTGCGTCTCACCTGGGTCTGCGCTGTTTGCTTAAAGGATGTTATTCCTTATTAGAAGGATTAAAGAGCAAGAATCTTTACGTAGTTAAAACCGTAGTTAATAAATCAATTTACTATTTTGTTTAAACCTATTAATTTTAACTCGATTACATCAAAAGCCTCAGGCTTATTGAAACGCCCTCGAGTTCGTTCCCTTGGCCTAGAACCAGTACTTGGTGTCTTTGTGGGAGATCTTAAAAACGCTCCCGCGGTGGGCATCGAACCCGTGACCTCCCGGTCGCTAGGCCGATATTTACTCATTCACAAAGTCCACTTTAGGAAAATTATCTAACAGAGATTTACGTTGACTAGCTGTCCGAGCTTTATAAGAAATTGTTTACAGATTCACAAAATTAAACTTTAAAAACGTGTCGCATATTCAGAACACCATATACACGTTGTATTCAAAAAAGCGGAAGATAACACTCCTGCTAAAGAAAAATAATAAAACTATTGTTCCGTTCAATAGTTTCAAAACAACAATCTGTGAACACGTCCCTTTGATGTAAGATCCACGGATAGTCAATGAGCGCACACAACAAAAAACATGGGGTCATGTAGGTACATGTAATATCGGATAAAACATGCATCACTATTGAATCGTGAACGGTTCAGTTTATTTCAGAATAGAACAAAACCGATATTTATTGTGTTTCACATTCCATATATGATAAATGACACAGATCTTGTGAGTATTTGGTTCACAAATAGTTATTTCACAGAAAAAAGTCTGCATGAACAACACTGAAGTAATAATTTGGGAAGGTGATCAGTTAGTATACTATTTGATTTCTTTAGAAGCATCGATCCGTATAAATTGAGTTAATTCCGGTATGTAATTGAAAGAAGGAGACATCAGATAGAGAAAGCAACAATGAAGTCGATGATAAGGAATAGGGAATCCAACATGTATTCAAGCAACTTTTGAAAGGTCATTATATTATCAGACTCCTATTAACATTCGGTATATAATGCCATTTAAACGTCGAGAATCAAATCCCAGAAATAAATAGAGCAAAGTTCAACGTGCGAAAATTTGAGTCTGAGTTTAAGTTAGAAAAAAATTGCTGCATATTACGTGATAACCATACGAAAATTATTATATACTATTAAAACATGTTAGTTGAGATATAAATGAACATCGTTGAACGGTTAATAGTCAGTGAAAATTATTGCAAGAACGTTGTGTGAAAAGATAAGTTGACATCTGAAGCGATTCGTTCCGAAATTAATGACAATTTACACGATATCAGAAATGTACTCGTATAATAACTGCTCTATTTTACGTTTAACAAGAGATGTGTTTGTCAGAAACACAATGCCCCCTATTGCGCCGCTTTGAAGCCATAAATTTGACCTTTGACCTTGAACGATGACCTTGTCCTTTAGCCACTCCAAATGTGCAGCTCCATGAGATACACATGCATGCCAATTATCAAGTTGCTATCTTCAATATTCAAAAAGTTATGACCAAACTTTAACAAAGGTTAAAGTTTTATAGGAACGAAAAATACAATGATATTTGACCTTTGACCTTAAAGGATGACATTGACTTTGACTTTTCACCACTCAAAATGTGCAGCTCCATGAGATACACATGCATGCCAAATATGAAGTTGCTATCTTCAATATTGCAAAAATTATAAAAGTTTAACCAAGGTTAAAGTTTTTCGACCCACACATACAATGACTGACACAAGGACAGACAGGTCATACAAAATATACCCCCGATCTTTCGATCCGGGCGCATAAAAACTGTTTTGGAACAAATTAAAGAAATGGTGCTAAATGGCAGTTACGTGATCATATTTGGAGTTCATATTACTGTGACCAGTGGTATCATTTGCTGTGTTTTAGACGTTTGTGGACAACTTCCGCAAAACGCGATCGATTGAGCTTACTCATAGCATTATGTGCAAATGCATCCCAATAATATAGAGAATACATGGTTGGTGCCGAGATGGAGAAAGTTTATCCGGTGAGGCTTAGAAAATAAAAAATACGGCGAGCTTTAGCGATCCCTATTTTACTTTTTTCGGGCCGAACCGGATAAACTTTCTCATTCTCGGCACAACCATGTATTCGAGTTATCCTGCTTTATGCCGTTGACACATCTTATCAAAGACAAATGAAACAATATAATTATTCTTGTTGAGCCTCCTCCATGTACACAACATTCCTGACGACTGAATAACTACCGATTGTGTCACGTAAAAAATAGTTCCACTTTAAACCACAGGTGGAAGTAACGTACCCAGGATAGTATTTTTCATATATATATTTTTAGGAGCCCAATATATTCAAATAAATATATAAAATCATGTTTAATGAGAAAAAAATTGACAAAGAGCCATGAAAAAAAATCCCCATCCTCTGATATTGGAATCATAACAAGGTCATTAACTAGAATTTATCATAGACCTGTCTTCGCGGGCCGCAAACATGTCAAAAGTAGCTTTAATCAAAAGCATCCATTGATCCTCCTATGGGCTATTGGGCAACCTTTCAAAAAAAGTTCACTTTAAAAAAATCTGTCCAGCCGTTAACTCACAGTCGGTCGAAAACCGAGCAATATTTCGAGTCCGTTTGTCAACCCGAATAAATCTTCTACAGACTTTCAAACAATATTTTTGAGTTTTTGCCCCTTAATCGATAGCTCGCGTCCTATTCCTTTGAAACAACGAAGCGTGTCAAATAATGCATGCATTTTCTTCTAACAAATTATACAAAATTATAACGAAAATAATATAGAAACATTTATCTTGTCGTCTGATGTAACATAATACGCTTGTCGAAAGACTCGGCTATTTTATGTGTAAGGTCGAATTTATAAGGTTTTAGTTAGTTTTCGTACACACGTCTAAGTTATCTCGCATTTTGATCTCAACTTCTTCAGCAAGCGCGCTATTTTGAAATTTAACACTCTCACAACGCCGATTATACTGCTTACATGAAGCGGATGAAACATATAAATTCGTTCACATATTTTAGTTACTGAGCTATTTTTCAGAGAAAAGGATCATTTGAGATTAAATTGTGTCTCTTCACCCGTCCAACTCGCAATTTACGTTTGTATTACAGAATCACAGTCTTATATTTATTCACTATGTTTTGAAATACATTTTCACGCTAAACGTACTTAAAAATACTTTTTTAATTATTACGGAATCCAATGTCTCTCTTCTATAAAAATAGCACATATTTTAATGCTTTTTGAATCACACGGTGCTTGTGATCGATTTAACTATGCTTTATATGTAATAGACCGGGTTCCTATATCTTACACTTAAAGCGGCGTTTAAGGGATCAACCATGATGAAGATATAAGAAATTAACTGTATCCTAAATTGTCAAGAACGTGCTTAAAACATACCAGACATGGTACTTGTTCAGGATGGTACCAAGGAGAGTAACTCCTATTTCTAAACACGCCACATAGCAGGCCGTGACTACTATCAACTACTGAGGCAAACGTCTCACTATTAATCAGAGACGAACATACGTTTGTAGTTCATGTGTGTATTCGACCGTTTATTTACAGGTCGTCTCTGCGTCTTCACGACCTACCCATGTGACCTTTCAGGGGAAAATTTATTGTTTTGAGCCAAATTAGGTCAAATTTTACGCCGGCTGTCCGATTATTTTTATCCAAATAAAATCAGTGCACGATGGCCGATGTTTCAACAGTTTCAACAGTTTATTAGTACTCAGCACATACATATGTGATATGAGTTTGCCCAGGCTTTGGGTCATGTCATGTTTGAGAAAGTGCAAACATATGTGACAACCTGAACAAATAAACAGGTACAAAAACATGGTGATAATACCTAAAATATGCACTTTTGTTGATTTTATTTTTATTTAGGTGTTTGCCAGGTAGCTATTTTTGACATGTTTTAAGATAATTGTAATACATTTAACAAGATTGCAAAGAACAGTTTCATTTTGCTCATTCATACGTAAGTCAAATTGTACACAGTTTACGTCCGTTCGATATTTCTTAAGTAGATATTTTTTCGTGGCTCATTAAAAGCTGTGCATTTGAAAAGGTAATTGTATTTGTCACCGATTTCATTTAAATTGCAAATTTTACATTTTCGTTCATTGCGTTCAATATTTGACCATCTTAATTTTTCTATTGGCAAAAGATTGTTACACATTATAAAATTGACAAAATGCTGCCTATAGAAACAAGGCAAGATATCTAGATAGGTTTCATATTTGTGTTCATATTTATATATACGATAACTTAAAGCCTTAGACGAATTGTAAACTTGAGAGTGCCACGACTGTCTATATTGGTCTTTCAAAGACTGTTCAACAAGACGTAGCAGGACCTCTTTGGAACCTCAAACATTTGATTTAACCAGATAAAACTAAGACAAAATCTAACCACGTGTATGCTGAGTGTCTATTAACATAATAAGAATGCATAAATTTATACAACTTCGATGATAATTTGTTAGGATTAACAATAATATTATACCAGAAACCAATTACTCTTTTTTTAACCTCCCTTACTTTCGGAAATATACCAAGATCGCCATACAACATAATATGCGGAGTAGAAGTTTTGACATTAAATATGTATTTCAAATAATCAGTATGGACTTTTTCTAGTAAATTAACATCAACATTTCCCCACACTTCACAACCATACGTTAAAATAGGTATAATATTGGCTTCAAACAATTTAATCTGGCAATCGATAGATAAATCAAGATTTTTTATTTTCCTCTTCAAACTAAACATTGCCTAAAAGAATGACATATTTATGTTGTGTATTAAAGCTATCATTTTCGGCATAAAACATTTCACATAAACGTTTGTCAAATATTATGAATTTTCAGGTGGCATGTAAATAGCACCGAATATAACATCCTCATCTAAATCAGTTGCTTTTTTCGGTAGTTTAAACCATTGTACATATTCATTTTTAGTATTAATCTCTTCAAAATGTTCCGATATTGTATCCTTTATAAATGTAGCGATTCCACCCGATCGTTTACGATCGTTTTGTGATCTGATTTTCAAAAAAACATGAGTAATTGCTTAAATTGATGACATCACTATAGTCACAGAAGGTTTCAAAGCAGGAGAAAATGTCAAATGTGTTTATGTTTTCAATAAATTCTGGTATGTGAAGTTTTGATCTGAGTCCGCACACATTTAAACATGAAACTGAAAGACCACCATGGCTTCCCTACAATTTAGAGGAATCGATTTGATTGCTTGATTGACTTGAGCTGTGAAAGGTTGGGCGGTTTCCGCTCTGTTGTGGAGTCCTGTGCGGTCCAGGCGGGATGTTTCGTTGCAAGCGCATAGGTTCATGAGGAATCAAGACATCACCGGCTCTGATTTCCTTGATATCAACGAACAATCGGTAACGCACTAGAGCCACCCGTTTTTCAGATCCCGGAAATATTTGACGAGAGGATAAAGTTCACGTCTTTTGTGTTCAATTTCTTCCGGGAATTGTTCATTAATGCCAAATTTTGTTCCACGTTGTAAATGTCGAGAACGGCGAACAGTTTCCCTTATCTTTAAAATAGGACGATTTTGCGATAATGGGTCTGGGAATTTCCGTGATGTAACAGCATTGGTTGGCAAACGGTGGACACGTTCAAATTTAATGTCGGTCAGATGCAAACGTGCATAGTGGAATTCAGACAATACGTTTTCAGAGTTTTCATACGGTTTTCCATATGCATTTGTGTTTAAAACCTCGTCAGTATTTGTGAATATTAAATTGTCTCGCATTTCTCTGCATTTACTGTCAAGGAGCTGTGTTTTTATTTGGCAGTACTGAGATTGGATACCATTAGAGATTCCTTTAGGCATTGGTTTTCGGTAGACAAATCATGGATAGTTTTAGAGTGTTCTGCTAGTTGTTTGTTCTGTTCAGATTAATTTTTCTTCACCGTGTCATACTCGTCACTGAGGAATTGAGCAATACTTTCAAGAGCATTTGTTGTTTTTTTCAACGCTAGGCAATCTGTAATCCATATCGTACAGTTTTCTTCAATGTCTTTAATTGAGATTTCAATGGCATCAAGTTTATCCTGTTTGCTAATGCATTTTTCAATGTTGGCAACTTTTTCGACATTGGTTTGCAGCATGTCAAAATTGTTAATGAGGGTATCAAATTCTGAGCAAGTGAGAGTAAGCGTATCATGTTCACGTGCAGCAGAAAGTATTCGCCAAGTATTTAGGTCGAAGTATGAAAGGTCACCCACAATGAGACCTTAATGTGCCCAGGTAGTTATTACGGTGATCTGTGGTGGATTATGTTTAGTATATTGTATGTGGGTGATATTTATTTGTCTGGAGCGGCAGTGGAAGGGTTGGTCAAGTTGCTCGCGTACGTCAGTTGAAGAAGGCAGTTGCTTCTTGTCACTGTTCCTAGTGTGCAGAGCCCGCAGCTCCCACACAAGCGCACCAACGCCGCGCCGGCCAGACCTCGCACGCCCGCACACTCAACCCCGCCCCGATCATCCGACCGCCGAAGCCATCGAGACAAATGCTCCCATATCCAACCTCTCGCTCCCGTGACAACGTGACAACAGATCAGTCCAAGATCGACCAAGGAGCCTCACAGACCCCCATCCGGAGCCGCCATCGCCCATTCCCACCCACTGTCTCCCAAACATCCAGGCCGCGCAAAAAAACGGGACTGTTTTTGTTTTAAATTTTTATTATAATGTACTGTTTAACCTGATAAGTTTTATAATGATGAAATAATAGTATATGAAATAAGTATGACAATATTTGATACTTAGTGTTTGCCTCTTATTATTATTATTTTGCAATATTCTTAGTATCTCTAAAGTCCAAAATGTGTCACCCTACTCTACGCGGCCGCTCTCTTATAGAAATGTCATTTCCCCCCGATACACGGCATTCGCCCCAGAAGCTCCTCATTCAGATACATAACCTTTCTCCCATCCTGGTCGATTTATTTATTTATTTATTTATTTCAATATATAATGGCAGAATACATAGCGATACAAGTAAAGGACATACATTGTGGTCCTTGTAGTGTTGTGTGACATATTTAGAAATAAATACATATCACAGATTTGAGCACCTTCATCAAGACAACTATACATGACACAAAACATCTTTATTTCACCTAGTTTGAGATTATTCAGTAATAAAATATTAAAACTTAGTACCTATAAATATTCTAAAATAATGCTTAGAACGACATGAACTTAGCTTTTCATTTTAAAAAGTTTTAAAGCTTGTAAAATTAAGTGACAACAAGCATTTAACAATCAATCTGAGCAACAGACATACACATATTATTTTTTTAATTTTTAATTGAAGAAAAATAAAAAAAAATGGTTAAGAATCAAATAGACTAATAAAATGTTCCTAAGCACTGAACTTGAAATTATTGTGTGTTTCAGAGTCTCTAAATTATGCGGTAAATTATTCCAAAAAGTGCATCCCCTGTACGCCTTTTACCAAACCCTTTTACGTTATAAAGTATAAAGTATTCTCGTCACATTTAATAGGGCCTGTACATTTAACAGCCTTGGCCATGAACCTAGTTTTGTGCATATGAACAGAGCTAGCTAAGGTAAAATGTTCCTTCATATATAATGGAGCAGAATTAGTATTGATATTAAAGACATGACAACAGGTTTTAAGATCAACTCTACTAGCCACTAGTAAACAAATCAACAGTGCAAATTGTTCTTTACCAACATGAGCTCTGGCATCTAGGTTCAACACAACCGAATCAGTGTGTTCTGTGTGACCTGTATCTTGTTCTTGATAGCTTGAGTGGTAGAATGAAACCAAACAACTGAAGAATAATCGAAATGACATTGGGCAATGGCCGTGGATAGAAACTTTTTAGTATGGACGCTGAGGAATTCTCTCTTTCAAATGTCGTTATCGTCAAAGAAACGTCGTTATTATACAATATGCATACATCAGCATTCCGTAGTACAAAATATACAAGTGATAGTCACTCGAACACAACATATAATGATACAATATTTTCACTAATAAACTCAATGAAAATACATAATTATATCAAAGTACTGACAGTACTGGTGTGACGATGCTTTTGAAAAGGATTGATATAAAAGCATCTATTTAAGTTTATCTACATCACCACAATTGTGTATGTACGCACATTTTCGGTAGGAAAACAAATGGGTACGAAAATTTTGGATACAAAAATTATGCCAAAAAAAGCCTACGAAAAAGATTTGGTTACGAAAAAATAATTGGATGAGAAAAAAAATTTGGTACGAAAAAAAATGGATATGAGCAAAAATTTATGTAGGACAAAAATGGGTACGAAAAAAATTTGGTACGAAACATGTAGGGTACGAAAAAAAAATTGGGTGTACGGGGAAGTAGTACCCGTGGGGAGCTTGATCCATTCCACGAATTTATATGCTGAAACGTAATGTTATAACCGACAAAAGTTTTACTGTAACAGAACGTTTTCAAAGATAAGTGGTACAGAAAATACACGTCGATTATGTTTTTAAAGACATTTCTTGTTATATTTGATCGAGAATGCAACCCGCCTGTATATCATACCAAACGTTATATTTCGTTGTTTTCTTTTCTAAGTTAATGATGCTATGTGTACGGACGTGATATCACATTCCCATGTGCATGAACATATAATTTTTCTCTTTTGATTATTATTTTTTCATTAATTCAATAAGCTTAGACATGTTTGTTCGCTAAGTACGGCAATAATTTCATGATTCCCGAAAGTAGCACATAGTCGTACGAGCACTTGAATACGTGAGTTCGCCCATGAACACATGGTAAGGTTAACTAAATCTCCGCGATGTGACCTAATATGCGTTTATAACAGCAAACAATATCCAACAAACGAATGAATTAACAAACATAGTATGTGCACTTACGTGGCTCTGTAATTTCTGTTTGAAAAATTTATTAAATATGCAAAATGAGCAAGCACGCATAAGAGCGAGATTCACAGATATGTTATTGCTATTATGTTGTTTATATACAATAGTCGCTACAACGTTTACAAATGGCAGGTTCGAAATAATTCGTTTTCTTTACACTAATGATCGCGTTGAAAGTTAATAATACACGTTTTAATTCGCAATTTATTTACTGAATCTTGACCAGTGTCAAATACAATACAGAAAATGCATAGTTGTTTCTTTGATCTATAAAAATATAATAGATTGAATATAACTGATTTAAAATTAACGTTTTCAAAATATTATTAAATCTTTTCCCCAGAATATGCTGTCCTATTTATAGCTGAGCTTCCTATACCTTTATCAATGATAATCAGCGAGGTATGCCGATTAGAAAAATCGAACTATCTCAATCGGACTGGCTCGGTCTTTTACATAGGTCGCCATTGTGAAGAATTTTTTCATGGTATGATAACTTAGACGATGCTTCGCAGAATCGTCAAAAATATCACACGAAAGAAAATGATAAATAAGTATTTAAATGTTTACATATGATTTTTGGAAGAAGAAAACTACTACATGTTCAGTGCTAGTTATTAAGATTTCATTCAAATAGATTGGCCATTTATTTTCAAAATCTCTTCCATAGTGACAGTTAAAGCATCAATGTTTGAGGAGATAATGTGTAATGTTTAAATGAATATGGACACACGCTGGGTTATTTTATATATTGCAATAAAACGATTCCTATTGTCATCTGAACATTGGTATACTTGAATAATTTAGCAGTTTATTCGTTGTCTATTTGCCATGTCATATACATCTGGTGATGTTAGTCAGTAAAATGCTAAGTTGTTTATATGTAATGTTTATTGCTAATGTAATGTTGTTTTTTACCATATCGAACTAGCATATATATTGATGGTCTCAAAATATGTGATTTAAAATGAACATATTTTATTTTTATTGTTATTTCATTTACACCACATATATGAAGCTTTTTTATATATAATTTTTATGATAATAGTAAAAGCATAGGTTAATGCTTTTTCTGTTTGATTGAAATGCAATATCCTATGATCTCATGTCTATGATTTTGATATGATTAATTTTATACGCTATTCTCTATCCACCATATTCATGTATCTTTATATAAGTGGCGATAGTTATAGCATAGGAAACGCCTTTTCTGTTTTATGGAAATGCCATATGCGATAACCTCATAATGTCTTTGATTTTGATTTGATTTGATTAACCTTTTATCGCTTTTCTATGTATACCACATATATTATGCTTTATAAAATTTGTGACAATAAATAGCATAGGTAATGCTTTTTCTATTTTATGAAAAATGCCATATGGGATGATCTCATCATATCTGTGATTTTGATTTGATTTAGTTTATTCGCGTACATACTTTTTCGAGCAAAAATATTGTAGCAAGTTGTATTAATCACCTTAAAAGTCTTTGACAAAATAAACAAGACAATCATACTTGAGAAAATTGTTACTTATTCTGTTTCTTATTACCTGTCACTTTATATTTACATCAAATTGATAGTGTTGTCACTATATATATATATATATATATATATATATATATATATATATATATATATATATATATATATATATATATATATATATATATATATATATATATATATATATATATATATATATACGAGTTGCTGTTAGATTAAATCCATATTGTAAACAAGCATAATACTGTATACTTAATTTGTATTTCTTAACTTAACAATAACCGAAAATAAATACTATAAGAACTGCAAATAAGTACAACACATTTATTTAATTATGCAATTAAGTTTAATATTGTCAACATGCAAGAAAAACATAATTTCAAATAACGTAAAATTGCACGATTGCATTTAAATACATTTGCACAATTATTTACATACCATTAAGTCAGGAAGACCAGGCGTTTTATACATTCTTATAAAAGCTGATATGTGTAATGTTTTTACAAACTCTAAATAGATACATGTAGGTCTGACATGTAATTGCCATATGTGCTACTAAATTACTTTTCGTTCCGTATGTCATCATGACTCTGATGACATTAACGTTTTATAATTTAAAAAAACAAACAGCATATTATTTGTGAATGCCATTTCTTCCCAACTTTCATCAGCATGCATTTTCAATTGTTTTTTTGACAAAGGTCATTAAATTCAATAAAGACTTTTACATTTAACTCAACAAGCTATGCACTGATAGTTTTTAGGCTTCTTCTAAGTTAGCGTCCGGTATTCCGAATCTTAATGATGGCAGGATTTGTGTCTCATCGACCTTATAATAATACCGAACCGGCTTTACTCCTTTTGGTTGGTTATTCCACTTGGAAATTCTTCCACGCTTTCAGCTCTTGCGACCCGTCCTTTTATCGACCATGTGATCCCTTAAATTAAGCGTAAAGGTAGTTATACAGTATTTTAAGTATGCTTTAATGCGGTTGTTTTATAAATCAAAATGATGTGTATATATTATTGCGATTAGTCTCGGAACATTTTACCAATATGCACGTATCCAATATTAACACGTTTACCCTTACCCAGTTCACTCTTATCATGCATAGATTTGCAAATGCCTTATTATACCTGATTTGAACTGCCGACAATCCTTCCGTAAAATCGAAGTTTGGACCTTGGCGTTGTCGTTATGCTCTGTTGATTAGTTTGTCTGCTCAGTCGATGTCACATCAGGTTCAAGATCGTCGTCAATACAAATCCCAATATCCTGTGGAACTTCATAGGACCTTGATTTGTTTGTCTTCATTGGAAAGACCTGGGTGTGAATAGCAAATCGTATTACATATTTAAGTATAAAAACACGTTAAAGTTTCATCTGTTGTAATGTAGCTTGAGGTTTCGTATCCTTGAAAAAGTATCAAAGAGGTATACATTTAAAAAGAGGAAACGTTCTTTAAAACATGCATATCAATCGTAAATTCATTCACGACAGAAAGTTCGTGTATAACTTTCTTACATAGGTATGAGCTGTGTTGGTCATTTGGAAGTCATGTCCCAAAATGTGCTTAAAAGGAAGTCAGTTCCAAATAGAGGGGTTAAACCAATATTTTTTGGCAATAAATTAGTTATAAGAGATAAAAACGGCGTCGGGAAAATGAAATAATCATGGTTTAAGTTATATACCGTAGACGTGCGTCAATACTATGTATTATAAGAGAAAATGATATTTGTACATCCCATTTCTCGAACGTCACGTAAGGAGACAACAGATTTGTTGACGGTTTTCCTTCAATAACTTTTTTATCCCGACGTCTACGATCTTGAAACAAAAAACCGAGGGAAGCTCAAACACCGGAGAGCCGAAACGGCGTATTCATTTAAAATAATTATAAATACAAAGGTGCTTACCGGGTGAAAATATCCTCCCTTCCTTTAGAAAAACACAACAAACGACGCCATCTTTGAAGTTTTGCAACAACTTTCTCACTTAAACGCGGTAAGCACCGGTATACGCATGCCCCCCCCCCCCCCCCCCTGTATAACAACATTTGTTTTAGAGAGTAGAAAATATTTGTAAAACATGGCACTTGTGTCATCTATTTACATTTCAAGGATCAATTACTGGTAGTTATATAGTGTTGGAGTTATGCTATAGAGAATAACATATATGGAAATGATATGAAAGGGAGGTAATTAAAAAAGAAACAGTTACTGTTCTTGATTACTGTATATTTCCTTAAACTCATCTATTCATTTAACAGTGAATACTTCAGTGTTCAAATTAAAATATTATTGTAAAATAATATAAGGGAAATATTAAAAATTGAAAAGCTAAAATATTTATATTTATTAAATTAAATTAAATATAATTGAAAATTAATAAATTAATAAATATAAATAAAAAAAAGAAATAAATTAAAAAAAATAAAGAAATAAAGGGAGATAATTCAAAAACTACGTCTAAAAGAGTAATGGTTAATGTTCACTGCACTTCTCCTAGTTGCCATCTGTTTATATTTCTAGTTTCAAGTAAATCCCTTAAGTAGATTGAAAGTTATGCTCCTGACAAAAAATTACTTTGAAATTAAATAAAGGGAGATAATTCCAAAACTAAGGTAGATAGAGTTATGGTTCTTAGTCACTGCACTTCTCCTACTTGCCATCTGTTTATATTTCAAGTTTTAAGTAAATCCCTTCATTAGATTTAGAGCTATGCTCCGGACAAAAATTTCATTTGAAATAAAATAAAGGGAGATAATTCAAAAACTAAGGTAGATAGAGTTATGGTTTTTAGTCACTGCACTTCTCCTACTTGCCATCTGTTTATATTTTAAGTATCAAGTAAATCCCTTAAGTAGATTTAGAGATATGCTCCGGACAAAAAATTACTTTGAAATTATATAAAAGGGAAGATAATTCAAAAACTAAGGTAGATAGAGTTATGGTTCTTGGTCACTGCACTTCTCCTAGTTGCCATCTATTTATATTCTAAGTTTAAAGTAAATCCATTGAATAGATTTGGAGTTATGCTCTGGACAAATTTTCGGACGGAAGGACAGACGGACGGAGACTATTACTATACCCCCTCCGAATTTTTTTTCGGCGAGATAAAAACACAAGATATACAGCTGTGCCATCTTCTTGAGAAATGTATAATCGAACTAGTTTATCGCTAAAAAGTTCCCCTGCGGTTACCCTCCAAAACTTTACTTTCGATACTTCACTTTCTATTCATACTAGGGGGGCTTTCTTACGTTCAATCATAATTAAATTTTGAAATGAATATTGCAATAGTTTAAACTCACTACATAACTACAGGTGCATGTATGTATTATACATAGGAAATGTCACAGCGTGTAAAATTAACCGAGGTAGTAGAACGATGTCCGAGCAAGCACGATATCTTCGTCAGCTTGATCTTCCCGGTTTCACATGGAAATTTCAGTGCTGGTTCGAAATTTCACCTAGCTTGATATTCGCGGTTCGTTTTTGAATTTCGATGTCAGAACAAGCGCGATATTCGCAGCAGCTCCATATTCGCGTTTCATTTTGGATATCGAGGTCAGTGCTCGCTTGAAATTCGGCTCAGCACGAGATTAACGGTTTGTAATTGAAGTTCGATATTTGCATGGCCTCAATATTCGCGTTTCTCATTGTAATGTTGTTAAAAGTGCTGGTTCGAACCAGGATCAGTATTTTGTTTGCGATTGAATTTCGATATCGGAGCTTGTATGAAATGTGCACGAGCTCGATATTTTCGGCTTGCCTTTGAATGTCGTGGTCAGTGTTGGATTGAAATTCCACCCAACTCGATACACGCTATTCATGTTTGTATATAGTGAAAGCAATCAAACCCAAGAACTGTAATAGATTATTTTTGCAGGAAGTTAGTAATAACACACTTATTTCATTGGTATTTGGGAAAGTCTGTCGAATTGTTTCCTATGTGTCGCGGCAATATGCTGATTTGTTTTCTTACCCTAACGGCCTTGAGGCATCAATTTAAAATAAATAATATTTACTTTTCCAAATATCAATTTTATATCTGTTTATTTTTAAAGAACCGATAGCTCTTATGTACTTTATCATATGATAACTTAATCTACAACAGGCGAAACTCATCTGGGTATAGTTGCTCATAAGTAAACTTTCATTTAAGCTAAAAGCATGTTTATTTAGACGTTAATTACAACAATATAAAGAGCAACCAGTTAATCAAATATTTTAAGAGAACCCAATCATAGCATTTTTATAGAATAAGCCCAAAATTAATGTATGTTCTGTTAAATTTACATACTTTCATCCAAAAATAATTTTATGTTAGCTTGATTGGGCCCTTACATGGTTTATACGATGAACATTTTTACGATTAGGCATGGGTGTTGCACAATGGAAACATGATGAGGTTTCATCTGTTTCGATGACAACTTTATCTGAATATAAATGGTTTATTTTAAACCGCTTTGAAACGTATGACATTGTGTTTATATAGTGTATATATGAATGGCATGTTTAATAGGGAGATATTATCTTATGCATAGTATAGGACGTTAGATAATATACATTTAATACATGTCATTAATAGAAATTGTAAATTCACGTCAGGAGCGGGCTCTTATTCGTACCCGCCAGATTATTGATAAAAATGGGGTTAACACTCAGTCTAAGCCAACGATGATAAAACATGTTAGCCACAGATCAACGATATATGCGAAATTATTGAAAGGTAGTTTACGCTGCCTGAAATGTGATGTGATTTATTCTAAAGAATGTTAGGATGTAAATTATATTAGGATGTATATTTTTATAGAAAAATATCAGAAAGATGTTAAGTGCATGTGTGTCATAAATATGTTTCATAATACCGTAAGAAGCTACGCTGGATCATTAATAAGTTATTACCAAAAATCAATTCATTAAAAAAAAATCTCAAACCGAAACGGGGTTGTCTTTTATTCAGCTATCGATATTTTCCCATATATTCCATTAATTAATAATCTGTCGTTTTCAATGAAACACGGTAAGGCACTATATGTAATAAAACTTTACTCACAAGCTTTTTGCGACAATAATTTCGATGTAACATGGTCGATAGATTTTCGCAGCTAATGAGGTAATTACAATAGAACAGCGTCTGAAAGGCAACGGAACATAATTATGGGCGTTTTATTCTGCCCCATCAGCGGACAGTGCTTTCAGAAATTATATTCCAATATATTACCACGAGGTAATGCGTAAATCTATATATTAGAAATTTCGATTTCACGCAAAAAAACTACTGATTGTATGACGTTATCAAATTTGTCATAAAACATTATTAGTTCTTATTTTCAAATGTAACATGACACTAATGGTAAAGATATCAATTATATTGTGTTATTTCATTACATATAATGAGAGTGATTACAGTTTCATGCTCAAAGAGTATATGCTTGTGACGAATGTTCATGCACCGTTGCCTTAATGCAATTACCAATCGAAGCAAAATGTCTAGGCCCAACGAATACAAAAACACCTGAATCAAACATGTTAAAACTCAGTTCCTATTTTAGTCGTAAATCTATTGAATATACAAAGCAAGTCCATAATTACAAAGTGACAATATAGCTTAGTTCTATCTGTCTAACATATGCGTGTTCATATTAACAATTTTTTGAATTTATTGCATGTATAGGAAAGAAGTTCGAGATGGACATTGTCATATTGAAATAAATACATAAATTTTACACCTTTGCAATAAATCATGTAAATAATCAAATAAGTTTATTGAATTCTTATTACAATGCTATGTGAAAACATGTGTACCTTTACTACTGTAAACAGATAAAATTGATAAAAGTACACTAGCCAAAGTACACTAGCCATAACTATTAATTGTCGTTATTGCGTTTGATGGAGTGGCAAAATAACAGATTAATACAAAACAAATGTATTTGATAAAGGTGTCTGTTTACTTGCGGTATGTTTTTAAACCAATACATAATATAATATTGTGTTGAAATAGACTTTATTTACAAACAAGGGTTTGTGAATACAAAGTCTAATAAGATTAACACTGAAAAACATGCAAACATCAGTTTTTTCCCCATTTAAATTTGTCGTGACAAATTTTAATAAATGTTCGTCATCAAAAAACATTTTAAAGTGATGCGTCCCAATGGTGCAATACATAGCATTGGTTAAAGTCAAAGTTATATTCATTTCTTTTTTTCATCAAAAAGCACTTTTTTGCTTCAGTTGAAAACCATAGTTAAATCATCGTACAACCACTATCAGGTAAAAAAATATTGATTGCTCTGTCTTAATGATCAGAATAAACATTCATTTATTTCTGCTAATTCATAACACACAAGAAGAAACATACACACGTAAGTTTTTTTCTTGCATTACATATTCGTTTTTCTGATATTGTGTCTAGTCACAGGGTTTAAATCGTATCCTTAAATTATTTCACTTTTTTAACTCTGGTCCTTTACAAAAAGCCTGGAAGGCAGCAACTTGGATTGGACATCTCCTTAACTACCATACCAGGTCTGAAATTTTTGAAAAATAATTGACACATTTACATAACATGGTCAATGCTATACTATCCAAGGAACTGTTTCAGTTTTATTCAGAATTTGATAGTATAATAAGTGTACGTTTATTTTTTAGCTCGATTGTATTAAAAACCTAAAACTGATTAATAAAAGCTAAGTTCCCAGATCTGAAGTTTCTGAAAAATAATTGACACATTTACATAACATTGATGATACTATACTGTCCAAGGAATTGTGTGAAGCATGCTCCTGTTTCATTCAGAATTTGTAAGTATTATAAGTTTACGTTTCTGTTTTAGCTCGATTGTATTAACCCAGTTATGCCTAGCGTCTAGAAAAAGGCCTTGGCAAACAGCGTAGACCCAGATGGTCTGTGCTGTTTGCTTAACGGAATTTCTGTAAGAAAAATTCTAAATATAGAAATACATATACTACACATCCCTTTTTCTTAAATAAATTGATCCAATTTAGAAGGATTGGAGAGTCCACTAAGAATAAATGGGTTAAAAACCTAAAACTGATGTAGACAAGCTAAGGGTCGTTTCCTAAGTAGAACCAGTACTTGGTGTATTAGAGAAAATGCTCTTGGATGAAACCCGGCCCCCTCCCCCTCCCCCCCCCCCCCTATTGCTTTAGCGGACACCATAACCACGATGTCACCTTTAGTTTTTTAAGTACATGTTTCACATTAATTTTGTATTGGCTTTTGTCACAAAACAATATGCATGCATGCCAATCATTTTAACGTCAAAATGAAGGTGTTATATTAACAAGTAAGTCATAATGATTTATTTGATGTGTTTCATCTTGGTTGAAGTATTGTTGATTCCTTTGTGCAGCATCGTGTGTGCCTCTATAAGTAAACATGCACAGTCATTTTAAGAGTTCGATTTTCTTCTTTAAGTACCTTTTTATTGTTCATGATCCCTAATTTTTATCCTGTAATTGAAAACATGATATTGGATGATATGATGATACTGCTTGGTATTAAAATTAATAATATAATATATGTATATATAAAACAGGAAATTACCTTGCATAAAAGCAATCAGTTAAACTGTTCGATAGGTAACTCTCAGAGCGCACCATATGTGACACACGAACATTTGAACTTTGCGAGCTATGCACATGCTTATGTTACTGATGCTATGCAAATACCAATGTTTTCTAATAGCAAAATGCATCTGAATAAGAAAGAGCTATTATCTATTTTTGCAAGTTTATTTTTGCATAGCATGATGCAACTTAATTTTGCAAGGAACGGCACCGTCTTGTCGAATAATAATATACGATAAACATAAAAATAAACACTCTCTAGGGCTTGGGTTGTCTCGAAAGCAAGTACTACTTATACGTTAAATGCACAACAGTTGTTGACAATTGGTCCGATTTAGTTTGACTAAGTATATTGACCTTTAGACCACAAAATCGTGTGGCATACTAGTAAAGACACATTCGCTCTCAGAGATTATTATTTGGTGATAATATTAATTGCCAGTCCTGATGTTACCGCATATTGTCGCGCAAAAGTAAAAGGAATGTAACACCCACTTGTAAACATAATATTTACGAGTAATCAAATAAAAGGAAATTGATATAGTTTTAATATATCTACAATAATAACAATAAAAAGCCCAACCTTATGGAAAAAAACGTGGAAAAAATATTATATTTATCAATTTTGCGTAATGAATGGAAACAAAACGCTAGTAACCGCCACGGGTATTTAATAAACGTGTTTTAATTAGTTCCATTACATTTTTTCATCGTCAAGTGCCTGCGTACTGGTTGGTCACAGTTCGGCATTCAGAAAAGCGATATGTTGACAATATATCTTCGCAATATAATCATAATATTTAAGATAACTTCACCCAATGCGTTTTGACACGTATAGATGAAATATTTTTAAAAGTTTAATGACATGGCTCGTAAAATGTTATATGGATACTTAATATTGAAAGAGTAGTTATTTTGTTCTAAATTGCAGACTTAGGACAATTTTAGAGAATTCACAATTCTACCTAATAGTCGTCGTATGTCAAGGAAAAAACATGTTTTCAGGTCTAAGGATATATGATGAATTGTGTCCTTTCGTTTTGGAGAAATGCAGGCAATGTTTCAGGTTATTGCGATAGTTGGACTGTATTCAAAGAACACGTACACCCTTTAAGGAATCAACATATTACAATTTTCAAATGCAGAAGTTATTAAACAAAACAGTGAATCTCGAATAGTTTAACAGTCTGCAGCAAAACATTTGGTCAAAATACCTTCTTTCAACAAAACTTTCAAACAGTGTTATAAGATGCTTAAAGGTCGTTTACTCATTTTAAGGGCAAAAGATAAAATCGAGTAGATATTTTGTTATTGATTTACAAAATGATCAAATGATGTTTGTATCGCTCGAACAGATTATAATGTTCGCTCCTTAATCGAACGCATTACACGCACATGTAACATATGGCAATGTAATTTAAATCGGATAGTATCTATGAAAATAATATTGGATAAGTTTCATTTTATTAAGATTTAGTTTTTGAAACGTACTTAAACAGTATCTGTCTCATAACAATCTTCGAATATTATTGAGGTTTCAAAATGAATTCCACCTGCATTCTCCTATTATTCAATTTAAAAAGTCGTGTCATATGTTGCTAAATTTGTGTTTATAAGTGTTCACTTATGGATATTACGACACACGTACCTTTTGTAGCTAAGATCTTATTGCAGGTAAAAAACAACAACATATGTATACGTGTGGCTGATACAAAGTATTTGTTTTCTTTCTACAAGGACAAGCGTTAAGACAAAATACGAGACAAGATACGCCGAACGTGTCTATTATAAGACAAGGCACGCAATATTCGTTGACAAATGCGGAATGATCGTGCGACAGGCTCGAGGGTTTGGTATTTAATTTTATCATACCACCGCCTTGATATCTGCCTGATATATTTTTTTTTATATCATAGTCAACAGGAAGTTCTTATATCAGTCAATGTTTGGAGTTACGTGGAATTTGCAATAAAGTAAACTATTTCTATCAACATGAATCAGGTTCAACAAAACAAACAAGTTGATACCAAGAACGTACATATTTTATTCTAGTTTTAAGTAATAAATCACAAAAACGTTTATTTTTAAAAAATCACCACAGCCCGCAATACGGAAGTTAAATGACGTCATCAATGAGACAATACATCTTAAATATCGATATAGTCATTGCACTCGCAAGTGTTGCACAGAAAGTCAAGACAAATGATAACTGTATGCTAATCCTCAACTATTTAAAGAAACGATTTAACACGCTTATGTCAATATTGACACCATCATCAAAATGTTAATTTCAATACACATCTCTAAAATGGCGTCTCCAAACTATTCGGTGAAGTGTATTCTTCGATTAAATTTGTCGCTGCAGTCTATTCCTGATCTCCAATTCAAGATGTTTATAATAAAAGCGGGTGTACTCTTCCAATTCGTAGTGCAAACAACTTTTTTTCTCCATACGATGTTAAAAATAAGCGATTTTTCGTGTCGTCCTTTCGAACGCCGTTGCTACATGTGTGTCAACGTGTAAAAGCCGGATCAGCAATATCAGCGTACATTTTAAATATAAAAAATGGATTGTCTTGCAGATTTTTAGGAAAGTGTGGTATGATAAATAGAAAAACAGGTTACTGTCCCATCGTTTTGTAATATATCAGGCTCGGCACGAATAAAATAACGGCTCGGCAAGCCTCGCCGTTATATTATTCTAAGCCTCGCCTGATATATTACAAAACGATGGGACAGTAATCCTTTATTCTCTATATATCTGTTACCATAGCAAGAAAAAGTTTCGTTTGACAAAACTGAAGCAACAAGTATTTAAAAAAAATGTGAGTCGCGTTCTGAGAAAACTGGGCATAATTCATGTGCGTAAAAAGTAGTCCCAGATTAGCCTGTGCAGTCCGCACAGGCTAATCATGGACGTCAATTTCCGCCTAAACTTGATTTTGGTATGGAGGGACTTCCTTGAACCGAAAAATACTATAAAAGCGAAAAATGTCGTCCCTGATTGGCCTGATTTATATCTACACAGCGAGCGAATCGAGCGATATTGAACAATTGAATAGTGGTTGGATTTATATTGTTCAGGCGTGCAAAATTCAAAGTGTCATTACATAATTTTTACGGAACATTATCGAGAAATGAATTATCTACACAGGTATGTAAATATTATTGCAATCCGTCGATATTAAGTGTCTTATGTCGGGGCTTGAATGTTGCGCACAAAATCCTTGCGCAACAATATAGACAAAGAAGGAAAAAAGTCCAACACATTTTAAATGCCAGTCCGGTTGGACGCTCCAAATATTACCAATATAAAAAGTAGCTTAATATTTGAGAGCGTCAACAAGTTGGATTTGTGCGGATACGACGTTCGGAAATAGACCCAAAACCAAAGACTTTAAAAGTTCGTTTTTAGGATAACCACTAAAACAAGGCTTTTTCATACTTTGACCTTTGCCTGTTTTACAACAGCAAAATCTATGAATAACACTGCACTTGACTTTTGTTACAAATGCGCAATCTATTTAATTTCCCTAGATGACAGATGCATATGGTTAAGACTTTCAACATAAAAGAAACATAATGAACAAACAAATATTTCATGTTTTTGAAGACCGATAAAACTATTCTTATAATCAAACAACAATGTGAATAAAAAACACAACTCAGAAGCGTCCGGATAATACTGCTGTACGGAAATTACTCGTTAACTAGTAGTTTCAGAAAGGAAATATTTACCAGTTCAATAACTTTAATCAGTACATAATCGGATGTTGGATTTGTTTCCATTCTGTTTTGAATATGTTTTTCCCAGTTAATGAAAATGTTTCTTTGTTCTTTGTGTGATCTTTGATTGCTGAGAATGTAACCTACGACTAATTGCGAATTTCGGGTACGTGTATTTTCTAATTTTCACGAATTTGATTGAAAATAGCGAATATAAACAAATTTTGGATTTTAAATTGTTTTTCCTATAAATATGGAAATCGTTCTATGAATAGTAAATAGTAATAGTAATCAACACAATGCCAATTACAGGGGCTTTTCCACGTTTTGGTAATATGTACAAATCTCTGATAAATAATCGGAAATTCGTACACCATAATTTGGAAAGCAGTATGGCTCTCTTAAAGGGATTATATTTGTTTATATCTGGAAAACTGTTGTAGTGCCAAGGCTGAATGTAATATATAGTTTTGTGATGGCATTTTTAATTTTATTTTTCCAAAACAAGTGTCTTATCCGAAGGTAGCAAGAAAAAGAAAGCAGTTGTGTATACACGTGTTACATTATGCAACATAGATTTTCTGCATAAATCTTATTATGTATTTTTGTAGCACAAGACACAATAACATGTTTATATATGGTTCACAATGCGCGGACTTTAAACATGGCAGATCGGGATAATAGATGATTGGGGCGGTTCGTACTCAGATGATGTGTTAGTTATACAACATACTTTAGAGTGCTTCATAGAGATCTAGGGTTGAAAAAACACCTGAACATCTTGGAAAACTACAATTTAATGCACTTGAAACAAGTCATTCACCACAATGTGTGCTATAACGTGTGCCTGTTACTGCTAGAGTGTTTGCTTAAGTTGTATTATGGTTTAAATTACTGTTACTGGATGGTTAAACTCAATTAAAATAAAACAACTGCACATAAAAACACGGCTTGTTTTTTTCGTGCAAGAAAAGTATCTTGTTGTACAGCAAGAACAATGATGTGGTATTTTGTATTCTGTATCTGCAGCGTGCTTGGAATCTTCATTACTGATGGCATTATGGGTAAATATACAATGTTTTGCAAGTTATTGTATGTACATATATATAATGATGATACATTAATTTATATTGTTATACATAAGCATTTACAATAATGTTGCTTTGGCTGCCGTCATATTATGGCATAGCAAAAGCTCTATTGGTCAGACTTTGTTTCATCAATATGCTAATCTATTACAAAAATGTGTAGGGAATGAACAATCTTGTGTCGGAACGTCATTGGATCAATTGGATCATTAATTATACTATTTGTAAATGTAAATAATCTCTTGCAGCTCTTACGTAATTGTCAATTGAAAAGTACTGATCCACCATATGTTTAAAGTTGTACAAATTTATACATTGCATTTATCATCGAGCATCTTCACAAATTTGACATGATTTTTCGCGTATAATAAGTTCAATATGTTTTACATTAGTTACCTCCTTAAAGGGGCCTTTTCACAGATTTTGGCATATTTTGAAGTTTGTCATTAAATTCTTTATATTGATAAATGTAAACATTGGATCTAAAAAGCTCCAGTAAAACAATAAGGATTAAAATAAAAAAGCAAAAAAAGTAGCCGTTACCATGGGCTCGAACCAGGGACCCCCGGAGTCCTGGAGTTAGTCTGAGGTAAAAACGCATTAGCCCTCTCGGCTATTCCGCCGGGTATACGCAGTTTGAGTATTTTATACCTTATATAAGCAATCTTCGTAGTTTCGTAAATTTAAACGACAACAACAGAACTCTCCAAATTATTCAATCGTTTCGCGTTGCAACGCTTTATAATTTGGTAATTGTTCAGTAATATTGTTTCCTCACAAATATCATAACTAAAACGAAAATTTGCGAATCTGAAACAACTTTTTTCAATTTTGTCCGTTTACCAAACCGTGAAAAGATCCCTTTAAAGTGTGACGCGCAATAAAAAACATGAGCTGGTGTTTTTCTCATTGATTTGATTGAGTACGCTAAAAAAATAAAATAAACAAAAGCACACATGATGTTTCGTCATTGTTCATACCAAGTATTGAAACTAATACCATTGACAATCATAATCTAATTTACAGGCTTATCGCACGTGATCGGTTTGTGACATTACATGATTAAAAACGCATAAATATGTTTTAATATATGTTAAATAGTATTAAGTGAATATTTAATATCTGATTAAAAAAGCTTTGCAAAGTTACATAATTGCAAGTATCCTTTATCTATAAATCAATTTCGTGTAAAGCAAATGTCTATTAATGATTTTCTGCGGATTTTTTAAATCACTTGGAATTATAATTTGCGATACCACGTTGTCATTTTATTTGAGATTTGAGACCAGAAAAGATAACCAGCATTTTATAAGAAGAAGGAAAAATCTGTAATTCCCTTTGTTAGATTACCGGTAGAGTAAACAACCGAGTGTTCGGTATTCTATAGTCATCGCGTTATTTAATAACCATACAATGAAACTCCAACTGTAATATACAAGAAACACAAGTATAACGATAGCACAAACATGAACAAATTTAGGATATCCGCCATTGAAATATCCATGTTAAACCACTACGGGTTTAAACCGATCTTAGGAGCTCAAAACATCTCACTTCGCCCCGAATTTGTATTTAAACAACAACAACAACAATAATAGCTCTTAAGCATACAATTGCTTTTTAGCCAAATGCATTACACATTTATACATAATACACAAGTGTAACGACATGGATGATAATTTTTATGAAATTAGGTAATAATTATAAAAATTATGTAATGGAGGATGTTAACAAATATTTTACTGATTCATAACATTGGATATTTTCTTCTAACATCGATAATGAAAGTTGTTAATAAAATAAAGAGACAAAGAGTACATTGTTCTACATAATTAGTTTCATTTTATCATTCATTATTATTATTACTCATCGAATTATGGGAAAAATAGTATACATAGATAAATCAATTTGTTTCTAAATTGTTCCGTAAACAATTCGCATTATATACGTATTTTGAAAGATTAATGATTTTTTATTTATTTTGTGTTTTCATTAATAAATCAAACTTATTTAATGTTGGCCATCTTTGATAATATGCCGTTAAATAAGTTTTTCTAATATCTTTGTATATTGGACATAATAATTGGTAATAAGAAATGGTATTCACTTTCTACGACATTAAGATAACACAATTTACATTTCCTATTATCCCGAGGAAATTGTGGTATCGACCTCGTTCTATTTCTAATCTATGTGATGATAGGCGTAATTGAGTTAGTGCTATTTTGATTTTTGTTGTTGTGATGATATCCAGATATTGTTCTGTATTAAACGTGTCCTTGATGCGGCAATATGTATTTACTCCTGATGGATTATTGATCTCACTGTACCAGTATTGCTTGTAATGATCGAATAATCGCTGTTTTATTAGATTGTATATGTAGGTTTGTTCAGATTTTTCTGTCAGGGTTTCTTGTGCAGTTCATACAAAAGTTAAACCTAGCTGCTCGAGTGTTGATTTGATTTGATAAGCCCAATTTCCTTTTTTGTATGTTATTTTTTGTTCTGCAAAACATTGAACTGTGCATACAAAATAACGAAATAACATCATTATTCAATTGAAAAAGCGTTAAAATAGAATTCGTTTCGTTTTGATTATCATTTAACTTCTCAATTGTTGTTTATTGACCAGGTCACACAAACTGTAATTTTCTGCGGCAAAATAAAATGACACCAAAACGAGTATCGACTGCATCTTGTCTTTTTAACAAACATTCAAATCATCGACAGTCATCATCGGCCTTTATTTAAAACGACATGTAAAACCATGTAATCGCGACGATATTGTTTTACTATTCATAAAATAACCAACCAACTTCTTGAAAAAGACAAACATACTGATAGAAGTAGCAAGCAAATATATGCAAATAAAATATATGTTTATGCCTTTTTTGAGTTATAGTTTCACATTCATGCTATAACGAACATTTGCTGAATATAATTTAAATATAAGCTGTACATTCACGTACCTTAAAGGATCGGAGACATATGATGAACCAAATTTTGATTAAAAAAAACAAACATGAAGATTTGTTATAGTCGTGTTGATATTGTGATCTTTCCAACACAATGCATTGCGTGCTTTTAATTAAATTAAGTACACTATAATGAAGCGTTTCTTTTCATTCTCTTCGGAATTGGACGCTGTTTTATTAGCTTTGTATTATGCCCAAGTATTACAAATAATATGATGTATAAAGTGGGCAATTTTAAGAATACCAACCCATTTTTGTAAATAAGTGCAATATGTAAAAGCTACCCCATTCATCATTCAAATATGCGTTTTTTTTAGAATGCACCATATGTTACCGTATTTACATGTTTACAACTGTAAGAATATAACAGTGTGGGTGTGTTGTTGCTTCTTTGCAAGTGTTAACTAAATACAAAGGATGATATAAGGCATTTCTCTCCTGATCATGTTCCTGAAGTTCATTATTTATTCAAAATTGCATAGCCTTGAGGAATTTTATCCATTACGTATTTCGCGAATTGCATGTGATCGATGCATGTTTACATACAACTAATTAAATAAATAAAAACAAATACATGTATGAATGTATATCTTTCTTGCAGGTCAGACTACACTGATAGCGACAAATACTGACATCACTCAAATTGAATTAGTGTGTAACTTTAACAATATCAAAAACTCAAAATCAGTTCTTTTTCAAGAAAACTCTCATCAGATAGAAATTGAAATAAAAAACGAAGGAGAATGTCGTATCATTGAAGATTCTTAAAAAGTATAATGCGGATGTACTGCCACTCATCCCGTTGCTTGCAATTTTTCACTGAACTAAAATCAAAAGGGATGTCAACGATGGATGTGCTCGGCTTTACACAATACCATTCCATATAGGAAAGAATATTTAGATGTCTGTTTTACTGGTGAGATCCATTGTTATTTCCGTCGTATTTGTTTTTGTCACACGTGAATGGCAAATCTTAAAATAATGAATATTATAAAATGCTAATTCTTTTTATATTCGGTTGTTTTTGTTACAGACTTCATCTCTACGTCATATCAACAAAGCAACCTATCGAAAGTGCAGCGACCAATGGTCACCTGTTCAGATGATTTTATAAATCCCGGCGTCGTACATTTGATTTCAGAAGATCGATTTTTGATCGGTGATATACAATGGATTAAACTGAATGTGCATAATATAAGTTTCCTTGAACAACTAGTCACCAATGAAGAGAAATTGCACATTGTAGACTCTTATTAACCTTTCAGTTCATTTGCCATTGACGGAAATCTTCTGTTAGTAAGGAACGTTTATGTTATGAATCTACTAGCTTTTGAATTTTGAGTTGACTATATGCACTAATGTTCCAATTATCTATAACATTACCGGGACGGTTAGCATGCAGCATTGAGAAACATGTTTGTTGTTGTTGATCAGTTCTATGTATCTACTAACTATGCGTGACTTTGATTAATGTAGAAGTATACTGTTGCATAACTTTTCTGCATTTTTTATCAGATGTTACATCAGAATGCACAGCGGACTGGTTTTCCAAACGGAAATCGACCAACGCCGAAAGATTCGTGTATTAAATTCAAAGGTAATCCAACAATTGGACAAATAGTTAAAGAGTACAAGTCAACTGTGTGCCCTTCTGTTAACCTCCGTTACTATATCAACATAACGCTTTGCGAAGCTGTCAATTGAAATGTTATTGGGGCAGGAAAGTTTCCTGGAAATGCTACTGTTAAAGTCTTATGTAAGTATCACCATGGTGGGTATATTGACGCAAATTTAATCGGTTTCACGGTACAGAGGCCACGAAATACATGTAACTATGCTTTTGATTTCCATTTTGTAATTAACAGTATTGCAATTATACTGTTACAGATCCGGCATCTATTCGAGAATTCTATTTAGAGGGGTTTGTTGATCAACAGAGTGTATCAGTGACGGACAAACGAAATGTAACGTTTGTCTGTAAAGCGTTTGGCGATCCGTCTCCTCATATTCATCTTACGTCGGAATCCTTAAACGTTTCAACCAACAATTCATACCTGAGACTCACTAAATCTTTCATCACTCGCCAAGATTCTGGAACAGTCACATGCATAGCTACAAACGGTCTTGGTGCAGAAAATAGATCAATTTATGTTCAGGCGAATGTACAAGGTACTTGCATTTGATTTGCAAGATGAACTTAATTAAATAGTAATGTTACTAAATTTGTGTATGTTAACGCTTACAACAAATGACTGTGGTACTCCATTATTGTTCCATTAGTTATACATTTTGATATACTATTGTTTGTCAATGTAGTACTATTATAAACAGTTAATATTCTGGAATTTAGACGATGCAAGATCCTTTTCCTTCACACTTGCTGTATGCCTTGGATGTGGAGTGTGTGGAGTGGTGGTACTGGTTGCCGTTGTGTGTCTGTACAAACGACGCTACATAATCTTGCAAGTATTTCATTCAAACGGTACAGTTCTTATGGACAAAATAGAAAAGTAGAAATTTGATATTGTTTAAGCTTCTGCTTAAGCGGAATAATGATTGCAATTAATTTATAGTACATATACATAATAACATAAATACAAATAAATACATTTATACTCTATGTATTGGATCTCCAGAGGGAGGAAATTATTAAAACTTCATACATTTACTCTTTTATTAAATATTTCGGCCAAAGGCCATCTTCAGTAAACGATTATTAAGACAACTTTACATAGCGTTTTCTTCTGTCGATCATAACGGAACATAACTTCACTTCACAATATTAAATGTGCAAAATTAAGATGGAAAAAGTATTTTATTATGAAATATGCGCAGATGACAGTGTTGATAAATATTATTTTTTATAAAATTGTAATTTGTGTAGACAAGTAAAGTGACTGTGGTGATATTGACATAGGCGTGGTAATGCAAATTTATATCGTTAAAAAAGAAAAAAGGATAATTAACTTAAGACTGAACAAAGTAATGTTTTATGCATTTTATTAGATGTAATGTGTGTTTAAAACTTTGTTTCACTTGTACTTAACACTGAAACGCATTGTTGTTCATTTTCAATGCATGTCACATGACGACAGGAAATAAAATTGACCACACAATGGCTGACATGTCAACGACTTTACAGATTGAGGCCGTATGTGTCACAAGAACATCAACTTGATTGAAAGTTGCTTTTGTCGTATTGTATTGAGTAGGCACGATCCACTTTTGTGAAGTGTCACATCTGAATTATTCATGAAATCTTTAATAAAAAAACATGCGTTCTTATTGAACCACGAAACTAATTGGAAATACAACTAGATATACAAGATAGTGATTGATCCTTGAACAAAGCTTTTGTTTCACTATATAGAAATAATAAAACAATATCAATATTACTAGGAGCACGGAGCGTATATTGACAGGAGTTGAATCGAGTATTTGACCCTTACTGTAGTACATTCAATTTTATGCAAAATTAATCATCCGATTTTATTGGTTTATACGTTGCTTATTAATTCCTCTTTCAAAACAATATACATTTTAGTATATTTCTGTTTTTATTAATGGATTTATAGCGAGTTAAACACGAGAAATAAACTTTTTATTTTTTACCCCGCGCGTTTAACTTTGTCGATACTTTGTCACGTGACCAGTAGCTATCGATTAGCGTACAACGAAGCGCCGAGGTCATACATTTTGATGTTCCCACTAACGTCTTATTCTAATTTTACTTTTATTTCTATTTTGCCAAATATATATCATTAGAAAGCCTACGTTTCGTAGTTTTCAGATATATAAATATATATATGAAGTTTCACTTCTAATTTGGGAAGCCCGGCGAGTTATAACTTTAACTTTTGCAAATATCATACCGATTGAAAATCTATATTCATGGTAATCATGGTCGTAATTTACAGATTTGTAGCGTTTATATTTGGAGTTCAGTTTTTCAAACTACATCTTGCTTAGGAGAATAGAATTATGTATACGATAGAAAAAAAGGTTTTAAAAATGAAAGTAAATAAGGAATGAATTTGTACGAAAGTAGCGCGCGGTCATAACGCTCCGAACATTTTGAGTTTTAGAATCTAGATTGACATGTTCGTACTTTATACCGATTTGTAGCGTTGATATATTTCGGCTTTGCATACTTCAAATAAAATGGGTGTCAAAACATTCATGGTTTGTTGTTTATTTTCAAAGAGGTTATTATGTATAATAATATGAAAGGTTATTTACCTTAAATTATCAATTCATTTAAATAATTTAAAGATTCTTGAAAATCCCGGCCGAAAATATCAAGAGGGTCCGCTATATACGCTGTCTCGTAATAAATTTAACACCCTGTCTGTGTTATAGAGAAGACCTGAAATCGTTAATTTATTAAGCTTCATTAATAATTAGCTTTATTGATATGTTTCGTTAACAATATATTTTAATATATTCCATAAAAAATATAATAATCATGACAAAGCAAATTAAATGGCCGGTATCTAAACAAAAGCATAATCGCCAAGATCGTAGCGTGAGTTCTCTGCGTTAGGACCGCGCGATACTTTCGTAAGCCTTCATTCCTTACTTAATTTCATTTTTAAAACTATTTTTTTCTATCGTATACAGAATTCTATTCTCCTCCGAAAGATGTAATTTTTAAAACTGAACTCCAAATATAAACGCTACAAATCGGTATTAAATACGAACATGTCAACCGTAAATCTAAAATTATTTTCTTTAAATTATTGAGCAACAATTTTGCCGACATGACAGACTTTTAATGCATCATGTCTTGTTGTGTGCCAAATTGAATCATTCCTAGGCCTAATTGATCCACAGTCGCCAAGTTGTATATATTTCTATATTTCATTGGACTCTAAAACGGTGTGATATTTGCAAAAGTTCAAGTTATAACTCGCCGGGCTGCCCAAATCAGAACAAAAACATACTATATATTTATAAATCTGAAAACAACGTAACGTAGGCTTTCTTATGATATATAATTTGTCAAAACCGGCCGAGAAATGAAAGCATAATTAAAAAAAAGACGTGAGTGGGTACATCAAAATGTATAACCTTGGCGCTTCGATGTACGCTAATCGATAGCTACCGGTCACGTAACAAAGCATCGACAAGCTATTTGCCGATACGGTTCGGTTTCATATCCGTCTCATTTAGAGTCCGTGCTAGGAGCGAAGTACTTGTCCGCTTATTTTTTATTTGAGGCAAATGTCCTTTTGCTTATTCAAAGCAATAACTATACATTGCCATTAACCGTGAAACCATATTTAAAGCTGCGGTAATATGCGATGGGTTAATAAAGATGATCAGTGAATGAAAAACTTTATATTTTGCATTAGCTCTTTTGAAATAGTGTTATGTATTCATTTCACAAATGATTATAGTGTCCGACAAAAATTA